>NC_052149.1:130903758-131182835 GCF_902713615.1 Scyliorhinus canicula | reverse complement strand
TCCCCCTCAGCCCTGTCCCCTCAGCCCTGTCCCCTCAGCCCTGTCCCCTCAGCCCTCCCCCCTCAGCCCTCCCCCCTCAGCCCTCCCCCCTCAGCCCTCCCCCTCAGCCCTCCCCCCTCAGCCCTCCCCCCTCAGCCCTCCCCCCTCAGCCCTCTCCCCTCAGCCCTCCCCCCTCTGCCCTCTCCCATCAGCCCTCTCCCTCAGCCCTGTCCCTTCAGCCCTCCCCCTCAGCCCTCTCCCCTCAGCCCTCCCCCCTCAGCCCTCTCCCCTCAGCCCTCCTCCCTCAGCCCTCTCCCCTCAGCCCTCCCCCCTCAGCCCTCCCCCTCACTCCTTACCGTGACCCACGCCCCTGTCCACCTGACTAACCATGGTGGTGTAATGTGTGTAGCAGGGCCAAGTGGCGACTGACCCGGCCCACCTGGCAGACCCCGCTCGCGTCCAGCGCCTGGTCGGCCAGCCGATGCAGGTCGACCGAGCCCATCAGGCTTACACTTCCCCTGACCAGCGCCTTGGCGGGCAGCCCACAGGGACTCTAGCAGCAACGGGGAGGGCAGCTCCAACAATAGCCCTCTGGCCCAGTCCAGTGATGACACGACGACCCAGGGTACCAGCACACAGGGGACAGACAGACATGAAAGAACACAACACAACACCAACATGGAGGGGACGGACAGACAGGACATGGCACCCCAGCGGACCCCCGAGCACAGGTCCGATGAAGACACTGAGGCTGCGTCACAGCTGTCTCTTACACCCTCCGCCATCGCAGAGACTCTCACCTCAGTTGGCCATGTTAATGGTGAGGATTCTGGGACAGTAACTGGTGCGCACCTCACAGCCACTCCGAATCAGCAGGTGGAGGTCGGAGCAGCCGAGGGGCCGGACGGTGGGAGGGCAGCCCAGCCCCGGCAAACACCCGCCGCCCAGATGGGTCCCGGGTTCCTGGATTTCCCACACCCACCCACAGACCCGATGCAGTCAGGGACCCAGGGCCGTGAGAATGTGACGGCCGGTTACAGCACCTGCAGACGCAGGTGGAGGAGTGCATCCACGTCCAGGAGCAGGAAATGGTGCCGGTCATGAGGGCCACACAGGTGGAGGAGTGCATCCACGTCCAGGAGCAGGAAATGGTGCCGGTCATGAGGGCCACACAGGCCAACACCGCACGGGTGGCGTCTGCGGTGGAGACAATGGTGGCGATGGTGTCAGGCATAGGTCTGAGCCTGCAAGGCCTGGGGCTATCTGTGCACGAGGCCTCCGTGGCCCAGGATAGGGCTGCCGTCTCACAGGCAGCCATCAGCCAGAGCCAGCTGAACATCGCAGAGGCGCTCAACAACCTGGCCTGGTCTCAGCAGGCCATCGCTGACAGCATGAGTGCCATTGTCCGGGTGATGGCTGGCATTGTAGATAGCCAGACAGGGATGGCCAATGCCCTGAGCTCCATGGCTGTGAACGTCCAGACCCTGGTCGATACCAGCGCGGGCCTCCAGGACTGGCAGCGCCAGGTTATGGTGGTGCCCCGCGTGCTGGATCCGCTCGCACCCCCACCCCATGGAGAGCCCCGGGGGGCCACCGGGCACCCCGAGGGAGGAGGAGGTAATGCGGCCCGTTCCAGGTCCCCCTGCAGGGGAGGTCCCGGAACTTCGTGCCACCTCGGACCCCCCCCCCCCCCCCCTCCCATTGTCCCTGGTGCATCTGGTGGGCAGCGGGCAGAACAGGGTGGCACCACGCCACCCCAATTGCCCGAGGTGCGGCCGGGCCCATCCAGGCTTGGCCACCCCAGGAAACGGCCGCCAAAGGAGACCCTAGTCACAGGGCAGGGGTCACAGGACTCCGCCTGATCGTCATTCTGTGGTCAAAGACCATCTGCACGGTCATTGAGTACGTACCCTTCCTGTTCATGAACATAGCCCTTTCAACCAAGGTGGGCCGCATGGCGATGTGCACTCCATCAATCGCCCCCTGGTCCATGGGTATTCGGGCAACAGCGGCGAACCCCACTGTGCGGGCATCCTGGTGGGCGGGGTCCACAGGGAACTGTATGTATCGGTCCACGATGTCGTACAGGGCGCCGGTGATGGCCACCGCGGTGCACCTGTGCACCGATGGCTGCGAGATGACAGACAGGTCCCCACTCGGTGACTGGAACAACCCTGTCGTGAAAAAGTTGAGGGCGACTTCACCTTGACGGCCACCGGGAGGGAATGTCCACCCCCAGTCCCACGTGGCGCCAGGTGTGCCATAAGGTGTCAGATGTGGGTGACGGTCTCCCGGCTCATCCTGAGTCTCCTCCTGCACTTCCTGTCCAGGAAGTCCTCGAAGGACATGCGGCGCCGGTAAACAAGAGGCCTCATTGGACACCTCCGTGGCCGTGGCAGACCCTCCTCCTCCTCCTCGGTACCCTCGCGCTGTGGCTCCTCCACGTCGTGGTGCTCCTCCTGCGCCTCTCAGGCGTGTGGCCCTGCGGCCTACGCAACTTGCACGTGCCCGACTGCAGCCCGCTCCTCTACAGCAGGCTCTGCCACCTCTCTGTCACGCCCCTGCTCCAGCTCCCACTGGGCCTCATACAGGGCAGCAGCCCCCGCCACGGCGGCCAACAACGCTGAGAGATGGCTAAACATTATACAATCTGCAGGGGGTAGGTGTAGACAGGGTTTCATCATCGGCATACACCCCTCCGCAACCAGGTGCCATGGGCTATATGGCCGGACCCGGTTGCCAGCACACGCCCCACCCCCGCCCCCTCGGAGCCCTGAGACCTGTCGGCCATCCCCCCTGCCACCATCTGTTGGCACTGCCCTCACCGGGGCTGCTGTGTGTGCCGCCTTGGACCTACCCGCTGGTGGGTGCCGCCAGCTGGGGGGACATGGGGCTTCTGGCACACGTGAAGACAAGCATTTTATTTTATTACTCAATAAATAATTTGTCATCAACTGGAAGACTTTGTTTGTCATCAGAATTCAATACAACTCGGCAAGACAAATGAGTAATATTTATATTACAATTCTGTAATACAGCAAGAATGTTATAGGTTTCTATGTGATGTAATTCTTCTGAACTCCAGCAAATACAATCCTAACCGACTCAATCTCTGTCAGTCCTCCCTCTGTAGCAAGCACATCCTTCCACAGATATAGAGACCAAAACTGCACACAATATCCCAGGTGTGGCCCTGTATAATTGTTTGTGTACTCTAATCCTCTCTCAATGAAGGCCAACATACTATTTGCCTTCTTTACCGCCTGCTGCACCTGCATGCTTATCTTCAGTGACTGGTGTATGAAGATACCCAGGTCTCGTTGCACATTCTCCTCTCCTAATTTATGGCCATTCAGATAATAGTCGGCCGCCTTGTTTTTCTGCCAAAGTTGGCAACCTCACATTTATCCACATTATACTGAAACTGCCATTCATTTGCCCACTCACTCAGCATGTTGAAATCACACTGAACGATCTCTGCATCCTTCTCACAGCTCACCCAGCTTTCTATCATCTGAAAATTTGAAGATACTACATTTAGTTTCCCCACCTAAATCAATAATATATATTGTGAATAGCTGGGGTCCCTAGCACCATTCTCTGTCTTGGATCTAATACCGGTAGCACAGTGGTTAGCACTGTTGCTTCGCAGCACCAGGGTCCCTGGTTCAATTCCCGGCTTGGGTCACTGTCTGTGTGGAGTCTGCACATTCTCCCCGTGTCTGCGTGGGTTTCCTCCGGGTGCTCCGGTTTCCTCCCACAAGTCTTGAAAGACGTGCTGTTAGGTGAATTGGACATTCTGAATTCTCCCTCTGCGTACCCAAACCGGCGTCGGAATGTGGCGACTCGGGGCTTTTCACAGTAACTTCATTGCAGTGTTAATATAAGCCGCCTTTCCCTTGTAAGCCATGGTTTGACCACCTTTCCTGTTTTATTTTGTGTCAGACAGGAATAAACAATTGTTACAGTTCACCCATGTGCTCTTTGAATGTTTGCCATTGTCTATCCACAGTCACTTCTTTAAGTAGCGTTCCCCAATCCATCGCAGCCAACTTGCGCCTCACACCATCATAACTTTCTTTATTTAGATTCAGGAGTCTAGTCTCAGAAACAACTACATCAATAGGAAAAATTCTATCATATTATGATCGTTTATCCTCAAGGGACTTCGCACAACTAGATTGCCAATGATTCCTCCTCTGGGGATTCTGTCAACCAAAGGTATTTGGTGCCTGATCGAGGGGCTGGGCATTGGGAAGTGGTGGGGTGGCTGAGAGCAACCTTTCTGCTCTTTCTGTCAACATCCCCCCTCTCCCTTTCCCATCCGCCCCAGCCCACCCTGCCCAGGCATTACTTATCTGTGGTCTGTGCCACTCTGTTATCCTGGGACTCAGATGCCTGTCCTTCTGGCTGCAGCCACAGCCCACCAGTGGTGCTGCTGAGCACAAGAGTTGCTCGGTCTTGGTGAGATTTCTGCCTCTGGGGTCCTCATTCTCAGGGAAGGCCTATTGCTGGCCTCACCACTACTTGATTGGTGTGTGCTTTGGTGGGCATTCCTGGCCTTGTCACCAGCAGACAAGATGCTGACACCTCAACAAGATTCTGCCCTTGTTCATCTGATATGCATTTATCTGTAGGATATATATATACATGTCTATTTGCAATAGAACATAGAACATAAACATTACAGCGCAGTACAGGCCCTTCGGCCCTCGATGTTGCGCCGACCTGTGAAACCAATCTAAAGCCCATCTACACTATTCCCTTATCGTCCATATGTCTAATATATACAATGTGAATCTCTCTCAAATATAGACATACTTGTCTCTCTAATATTGATTCACATCTATCTAATATAGTTACAGTTCTCCCTGTAATATAGACGTATATTGGCGGCACAATGGCACAGTGGTTAGCACTGCTATCTCAGCGCCAAGGGACCCAGGTTCAATTCCAACCTCGGATGACTGTCTGTGTGGAGTTTACACTTTCTCCCCGTGTCTGTATGGGTTTCCTCCGGATGCTCCAGTGTCCTTCCACAGTCCAAAGATGTACAGGTTAGGTGGATTGGCCATGCTAATATTGCCCGAAGGCTTGGGCGGTTACTGGGATAGGAGTGGGGGATTGGGCCTCGGTAAGGGGCTCTATCCAAGCAAGGGCTGGTGCAGACTCGATGGGCCAAACGGCCGCCTCCTGCACTGTAGGGATTCTATGATCCTATGTCTCTCTTATATAGGTACTTGTCTCCCTGTAATATAAACCTGTATCTCAGTTAGAGATACTTGTTTCCCTGTAACAGAGACGCATATCTATGTTATATAGGTACTTGTCTCTTTGTGGTCTTCAATTCGAGAGATTGCATTATAACTTGATTCAGTGTCGAGCATATACTGGGAAGAGTGTATTTGCCTGTTGTGGTGAATGTGTAACCACTATAATTCACACTGTGCATTACTGTGTCCCTGTGGGCTCCATCTGTGAGCCATTGCGTGGCTCTGCTCACAGGGGGAGATGAGGAGCATGTACAGGGCTCCGCCCTTGGCTCCGCCCCCTTCAGGAAGTATAAATGCTGCGGTTCTGCGAATCCGCCTTCAGTTTAGCATAGTCGCAGGCAGGCTCAGTTGTAAGCCGATTAAAGCCACAGTTTACTCCAACTCGTGTCTCTGAGTGAATTGATGGTCGCATCACCTGTAACACATTTTATCTTGATATTGGTGGAAGATAGTGAGCTTTACAAGGGCAAAGAGTAAATCAGGATGGGAGGAGAAGACAAAGCGGTGTCCATGTGTGTTTATTTCCATGTTTGTGTTCACCAGTGAATGTTTTGGTGTTTGTCTCTCTTAGTGTTTCCACCTCAGAGTCTCCGAGCGACTGGTGTCACTGATCACACCATTGCGCTGGAGTGGGAGAGCTCTGTGAAAATCACTGAGTATCTCATCACCTACATTTCCAGCATTCCAGATGGGTTACTCTCAGAGCTCCGTGTCCCGGGGAACTGGACTGCAGCGAGTATCACAGGATTGGACCCTGGAGTCGAATACAACATTAATGTCTATGCCGTGCTGAATAACAAGCTGAGTGCGCCCATCAACTCACAGATTACCACTCGTAAGTATCTGATATGTGCTTCTCTATACATTCTGGCATACTGGTGTGACTGAATTCTCCCAGATGTTTGCATTGCTATAAATCTACACTCTCCCACACAATTGAACGTTTACATAACTGCCTGAATTTGGAAGTCAGCACTTTCAACTGTCACAGTGACTCTTTGTTAAGCAACATATTTATTACAAAATCCTCACCCTTGTTTTTAAATCATAAGACCATAAGACATAGGAGCAGAATTAGGCCACTCGGCTCATCGAGTCTGTTCTGCCATTCAATCATGGCTGATATCTTTCTCATCCCCATTATCCTGTCTTCTCCCCACAATCCCTGATCCCCTTATTGATCAAAAACCTATCTATCTCTGTCTTAAAGTCACTCAATGATTTGGCCACCACAGCCTTCTGCGGCAAAGAGTTCCACAGATTCACCACCCTCTGGTTCATCTCTGTTTTAAAGGATCATCCCTTTAGTCTGAGATTGTGTCCTCTGCTTCTAGTTTTTCCTACAAGTGGAAACATCCGCTCCACGTCCACTCTATGCAGGCCATGCAGTAACCTGCAAGTTTCAATAATGTCCCCCCTCATCCTTCTAAACTCCAATGAGTACAGACCCAGAGTCCTCAACCATTCCTCATACAACAAGCTCTTTATTCCAGGGATCATTCTTGTGAACTTCCTGTGGTAAACCACTGTTACACCTGTATTAGGTGATGTAAGGTAGGACCTGTATTACAGGTTTGCCGGTAGCCCCTGCCTGCTGGCTCCGCCCAGTAGGAGGAGCTTGTCCTCTATTCAGCAGCCATTTCGGCAGCTGCTGTGGGAGGCCACACATCTTACTGCAATAAAGCCACAGTTGTATCCAACCTTAGTCTTTGTACAATTGATTGTGCATCACTTCCTTGGACCCTTTCCAAGGCCAGCACATCCTTCCTTAGATATGGGGCCCAAAACTGCTCACAATATTCCAAACGGGGTTTGGCCAGAGCCTTATACAGCCTCAGAAGTACATCCCTGGTCTTGTATTGTAGCCCTCTTGACATGAATGCTAACATTGCATTTCCCTTCCTAACTGCCGACTGAACCTGCAGTTTAACCTTAAGAAAATTGTGAAAAGGAATTCCCAAGTCCCTTTGTGCTTCTGATTTCCGAAGCATTTCCCCATTTAGAAAATAGTCTATGCCTCCATTTCTCCTTCCAAAGTGCATAACCTCACAGGTTATGGCATAAACCATCCCATAACCTTGCCCCTCCCTATTTCTGTAATCTCCTCCAGTCCCACAACTCTTCAGAATCCTTGAACTGAACATCTGATTTTAATTGCTTCAACACTGTTGGCCAAGCCTTCAACAATTCTCTCGATAAAGCTTTCTGCCTCATTCCACCAACTTTATCCAACTTTGAGAACCCTTCAAACTTCACCCTTTTGTCAAGCACTTACCTCCCAATACCACATCATAATGCTAAAGGACCTTTACAAGAATATAAACTAAAACTAGGGTATGTGTTCAAAATAGGAATTGGGAAATTAAAATTATTCAATTGGGGTAAATGTACCAGTAAACTAATTAATAAATGAATGAGCATGGAGCAGGTTTAGAGGTATTCATTAATATTAATAGCACAAACAGGGTACGAACTGGAATTTGAAGTTTTTTAACATCATGGGTGCCTAGAACTCTCTGCCGGATGATATGGTGGAAGCAGGTATGATAGTGACATTTAATGGGCATTTTGACAAATACATGAATAGGATGGGCAATAGAGGGATATGGACAGTGCAGCACTCCCTCAGTACTGACCCTCTGACAGTGTAGCACTCCCTCAGTACTGACCCTCTGACAGTGCAGCACTCCCTCAGTACTGACCCTCTGACAGTGTAGCACTCCCTCAGTACTGACCCTCTGACAGTGCAGCACTCCCTCAGTACTGACCCTCTGACAGTGCAGCACTCCCTCAGTACTGACCCTCTGACAGTGCAGCACTCCCTCAGTACTGACCCTCTGACAGTGCAGCACTCCCTCAGTACTGACCCTCTGACAGTGCAGCACTTGCTCAGTACTGACTCTGACAGTGCCGCACTCCCTCAGTACTGACCCTCTGACAGTGCCGCACTCCCTCAGTACTGACGCTGTGACAGTGCAGCACTCCCTCAGTACTGACCCTCTGACAGTGCAGCCCTCCCTCAGTACTGATCCTCTGACAGTGCAGCACTCCCTCAGTACTGACCCTCTGACAGTGCAGCCCTCCCTCAGTACTGAACCTCTGACAGTGCAGCACTCCCTCAGTACTGACCCTCTGACAGTACAGCACTCCCTCAGTACTGACCCTCTGACAGTGCAGCACTCACTCAGTACTGACCCTCTGACAGTGCGGCACTCCCTCAGTACTGACCCTCTGACAGTGCAGCACTCACTCAGTACTGACCCTCTGACAGTGCAGCACTCCCTCAGCAACATTGAAAAACCAATTTGCTGCTCATGGTCTAATTGCTTTTTTTGGATCTGCCTGTGCAGAGGCTTTTCCTGCATTACAATGGTGACCACAGTTGAATATTGGATCAATGGTTCTGACGCGTTCACGGACCTAATGGACTGGTGAAAGGTTTTGGAGTAATGTTGTCAGCTTGTCTTTCTTCGATGCAGCAGCAGCAAATATTAACATCCTGACATGTGAATGGTTTGAATATGTTTGACATCCCACAGAACAATCTCCTCGGCTAGTTGTGAGTGATGTTCGCCATCTCTCCACAGATCTGCCCACTCCACAAGACCTTCATTTCAAATCCCTCTCCGAGACAGCAGTGGTGGTGCAATGGGATCCTCTTCACGTTCCGATTGATGGCTGGGAAATCAGTTTTATTGCCAAGGTAAACCATCGCCAATGCACACACTCTTGGGAAGCTTAGCAGGTATCAGTGTGATATTCAGCCAGTGTCTGGAGTCTCAGTGTGATATTCAGTCAGTGTCTGGAGTCTCAGTGTGATATTCAGCCAGTGTCTGGAATCTCAGTGTGATATTCAGCCAGTGTCTGGAGTCTCAGTGTCTGGAGTCTCAGTGTGATATTCAGCCAGTGTCTGGAGTCTCAGTGTGATATTCAGCCAGTGTCTGGAGTCTCAGTGTGATATTCAGCCAGTGTCTGGAGTCTCAGTGTGATATTCAGTCAGTGTCTGGAGTCTCAGTGTGATATTCAGCTCAGTGTCTGGAGTCTCAGTGTGATATTCAGCTCAGTGTCTGGAGTCTCAGTGTGATATTCAGCCAGTGTCTGGAGTCTCAGTGTGATATTCAGCCAGTGTCTGGAGTCTCAGTGTGATATTCAGCCAGTGTCTGGAGTCTCAGTGTGATATTCAGCCAGTGTCTGGAGTCTCAGTGTGATATTCAGCCAGTGTCTGGAGTCTCAGTGTGATATTCAGCCAGTGTCTGGAGTCTCAGTGTGATATTCAGTCAGTGTCTGGAGTCTCAGTGTGATATTCAGTCAGTGTCTGGAGTCTCAGTGTGATATTCAGTCAGTGTCTGGAGTCTCAGTGTGATATTCTCTCAGTGTCTGGAGTCTCAGTGTGATATTCAGTCAGTGTCTGGAGTCTCAGTGTGATATTCAGCCAGTGTCTGGAGTCTCAGTGTGATATTCAGTCAGTGTCTGGAGTCTCAGTGTGATATTCAGCCAGTGTCTGGAGTCTCAGTCTGATATTCAGCCAGTGTCTGGAGTCTCAGTGTGATATTCAGCCAGTGTCTGGAGTCTCAGTGTGATATTCAGCCAGTGTCTGGAGTCTCAGTGTGATATTCAGCCAGTGTCTGGAGTCTCAGTGTGATATTCAGTCAGTGTCTGGAGTCTCAGTGTGATATTCAGCCAGTGTCTGGAGTCTCAGTGTGATATTCAGCTCAGTGTCTGGAGTCTCAGTGTGATATTCAGCCAGTGTCTGGAGTCTCAGTGTGATATTCAGCCAGTGTCTGGAGTCTCAGTGTGATATTCAGCCAGTGTCTGGAGTCTCAGTGTGATATTCAGCCAGTGTCTGGAGTCTCAGTGTGATATTCAGCCAGTGTCTGGAGTCTCAGTGTGATATTCAGTCAGTGTCTGGAGTCTCAGTGTGATATTCTCTCAGTGTCTGGAGTCTCAGTGTGATATTCAGCCAGTGTCTGGAGTCTCAGTGTGATATTCAGTCAGTGTCTGGAGTCTCAGTGTGATATTCAGCCAGTGTCTGGAGTCTCAGTGTGATATTCTCTCAGTGTCTGGAGTCTCAGTGTGATATTCAGCCAGTGTCTGGAGTCTCAGTGTGATATTCTCTCAGTGTCTGGAGTCTCAGTGTGATATTCAGTCAGTGTCTGGAGTCTCAGTGTGATATTCTCTCAGTGTCTGGAGTCTCAGTGTCTGGAGTCTCAGTGTGATATTCAGTCAGTGTCTGGAGTCTCAGTCTGATATTCTCTCAGTGTCTGGAGTCTCAGTCTGATATTCAGCCAGTGTCTGGAGTCTCAGTGTGATATTCAGTCAGTGTCTGGAGTCTCAGTCTGATATTCAGTCAGTGTCTGGAGTCTCAGTGTGATATTCAGCCAGTGTCTGGAGTCTCAGTGTGATATTCAGCCAGTGTCTGGAGTCTCAGTGTGATATTCAGCCAGTGTCTGGAGTCTCAGTCTGATATTCAGTCAGTGTCTGGAGTCTCAGTGTGATATTCAGTCAGTGTCTGGAGTCTCAGTGTGATATTCAGTCAGTGTCTGGAGTCTCAGTGTGATATTCAGCCAGTGTCTGGAGTCTCAGTGTGATATTCTCTCAGTGTCTGGAGTCTCAGTGTGATATTCAGTCAGTGTCTGGAGTCTCAGTCTGATATTCAGTCAGTGTCTGGAGTCTCAGTGTGATATTCAGTCAGTGTCTGGAGTCTCAGTGTGATATTCAGTCAGTGTCTGGAGTCTCAGTCTGATATTCAGCCAGTGTCTGGAGTCTCAGTGTGATATTCAGTCAGTGTCTGGAGTCTCAGTGTGATATTCAGCCAGTGTCTGGAGTCTCAGTCTGATATTCAGCCAGTGTCTGGAGTCTCAGTGTGATATTCAGCCAGTGTCTGGAGTCTCAGTGTGATATTCAGCCAGTGTCTGGAGTCTCAGTGTGATATTCAGTCAGTGTCTGGAGTCTCAGTCTGATATTCAGCCAGTGTCTGGAGTCTCAGTGTGATATTCAGCCAGTGTCTGGAGTCTCAGTGTGATATTCAGTCAGTGTCTGGAGTCTCAGTGTGATATTCAGCCAGTGTCTGGAGTCTCAGTGTGATATTCAGTCAGTGTCTGGAGTCTCAGTGTCTGGAGTCTCAGTGTCTGGAGTCTCAGTGTGATATTCAGCCAGTGTCTGGAGTCTCAGTGTGATATTCAGTCAGTGTCTGGAGTCTCAGTGTGATATTCAGCCAGTGTCTGGAGTCTCAGTCTGATATTCAGCCAGTGTCTGGAGTCTCAGTGTGATATTCTCTCAGTGTCTGGAGTCTCAGTGTGATATTCAGTCAGTGTCTGGAGTCTCAGTCTGATATTCAGCCAGTGTCTGGAGTCTCAGTGTGATATTCAGTCAGTGTCTGGAGTCTCAGTGTGATATTCAGCCAGTGTCTGGAGTCTCAGTCTGATATTCAGCCAGTGTCTGGAGTCTCAGTGTGATATTCTCTCAGTGTCTGGAGTCTCAGTGTGATATTCAGTCAGTGTCTGGAGTCTCAGTCTGATATTCAGTCAGTGTCTGGAGTCTCAGTGTGATATTCAGTCAGTGTCTGGAGTCTCAGTCTGATATTCAGCCAGTGTCTGGAGTCTCAGTGTGATATTCAGCCAGTGTCTGGAGTCTCAGTCTGATATTCAGCCAGTGTCTGGAGTCTCAGTGTGATATTGAGTCAGTGTCTGGAGTCTCAGTCTGATATTGAGCCAGTGTCTGGAGTCTCAGTGTGATATTCAGCCAGTGTCTGGAGTCTCAGTCTGATATTCAGTCAGTGTCTGGAGTCTCAGTGTGATATTCAGCCAGTGTCTGGAGTCTCAGTGTGATATTCAGCCAGTGTCTGGAGTCTCAGTCTGATATTCAGCCAGTGTCTGGAGTCTCAGTGTGATATTCAGCCAGTGTCTGGAGTCTCAGTGTGATATTCAGCCAGTGTCTGGAGTCTCAGTGTGATATTCAGTCAGTGTCTGGAGTCTCAGTCTGATATTCAGCCAGTGTCTGGAGTCTCAGTGTGATATTCAGCCAGTGTCTGGAGTCTCAGTCTGATATTCAGCCAGTGTCTGGAGTCTCAGTGTGATATTCAGCCAGTGTCTGGAGTCTCAGTCTGATATTCAGTCAGTGTCTGGAGTCTCAGTGTGATATTCAGTCAGTGTCTGGAGTCTCAGTCTGATATTCAGCCAGTGTCTGGAGTCTCAGTGTGATATTCAGCCAGTGTCTGGAGTCTCAGTGTGATATTCAGTCAGTGTCTGGAGTCTCAGTGTGATATTCAGTCAGTGTCTGGAGTCTCAGTGTGATATTCAGTCAGTGTCTGGAGTCTCAGTGTGATATTCAGCCAGTGTCTGGAGTCTCAGTGTGATATTCAGTCAGATGTCTGGAGTCTCAGTCTGATATTCAGCCAGTGTCTGGAGTCTCAGTCTGATATTCAGTCAGTGTCTGGAGTCTCAGTGTGATATTCTCTCAGTGTCTGGAGTCTCAGTCTGATATTCAGCCAGTGTCTGGAGTCTCAGTCTGATATTCAGCCAGTGTCTGGAGTCTCAGTGTGATATTGAGTCAGTGTCTGGAGTCTCAGTGTGATATTCAGCCAGTGTCTGGAGTCTCAGTGTGATATTGAGTCAGTGTCTGGAGTCTCAGTCTGATATTCAGCCATAGTCTGGAGTCTCAGTCTGATATTCAGCCAGTGTCTGGAGTCTCAGTGTGATATTGAGTCAGTGTCTGGAGTCTCAGTCTGATATTCAGTCAGTGTCTGGAGTCTGTGTGATATTCAGCCAGTGTCTGGAGTCACAGTCTGATATTCAGCCAGTGTCTGGAGTCTCAGTGTGATATTCAGTCAGTGTCTGGAGTCTCAGTCTGATATTCAGTCAGTGTCTGGAGTCTCAGTATGATATTCAGCCAGTGTCTGGAGTCTCAGTGTGATATTCAGCCAGTGTCTGGAGTCTCAGTGTGATATTCAGCCAGTGTCTGGAGTCTCAGTGTGATATTCAGTCAGTGTCTGGAGTCTCAGTGTGATATTCAGTCAGTGTCTGGAGTCTCAGTGTGATATTCAGCCAGTGTCTGGAGTCTCAGTGTGATATTCAGCCAGTGTCTGGAGTCTCAGTGTGATATTCAGCCAGTGTCTGGAGTCTCAGTCTGATATTCAGTCAGTGTCTGGAGTCTCAGTCTGATATTCAGCCAGTGTCTGGAGTCTCAGTGTGATATTCAGCCAGTGTCTGGATTCTCAGTGTGATATTCAGCCAGTGTCTGGAGTCTCAGTGTGATATTCAGCCAGTGTCTGGAGTCTCAGTGTGATATTCAGTCAGTGTCTGGAGTCTCAGTCTGATATTCAGTCAGTGTCTGGAGTCTCAGTGTGATATTCAGTCAGTGTCTAGAGTCTCAGTGTGATATTCAGTCAGTGTCTGGAGTCTCAGTGTGATATTCAGTCAGTGTCTAGAGTCTCAGTGTGATATTCAGTCAGTGTCTGGAGTCTCAGTGTGATATTCAGTCAGTGTGTGGAGTCTCAGTGTGATATTCAGTCAGTGTCTAGAGTCTCAGTGTGATATTCAGTCAGTGTCTGGAGTCTCAGTGTGATATTCAGTCAGTGTCTGGAGTCTCAGTGTGATATTCAGTCAGTGTCTAGAGTCTCAGTGTGATATTCAGTCAGTGTCTGGAGTCTCAGTGTGATATTCAGTCAGTGTCTGGAGTCTCAGTGTGATATTCAGCCAGTGTCTGGAGTCTCAGTGTCTGGAGTCTCAGTGTGATATTCAGCCAGTGTCTGGAGTCTCAGTGTGATATTCAGTCAGTGTCTGGAGTCTCAGTGTGATATTCAGCCAGTGTCTGGAGTCTCAGTGTCTGGAGTCTCAGTCTGATATTCAGCCAGTGTCTGGAGTCTCAGTGTGATATTCAGCCAGTGTCTGGAGTCTCAGTCTGATATTCAGCCAGTGTCTGGAGTCTCAGTGTGATATTCAGTCAGTGTCTGGAGTCTCAGTCTGATATTCAGCCAGTGTCTGGAGTCTCAGTGTGATATTCAGCCAGTGTCTGGAGTCTCAGTCTGATATTCAGCCAGTGTCTGGAGTCTCAGTGTGATATTCAGTCAGTGTCTGGAGTCTCAGTGTGATATTCTCTCAGTGTCTGGAGTCTCAGTCTGATATTCAGTCAGTGTCTGGAGTCTCAGTGTGATATTCAGTCAGTGTCTGGAGTCTCAGTCTGATATTCAATCAGTGTCTGGAGTCTCAGTGTGATATTCAGTCAGTGTCTGGAGTCTCAGTGTGATATTCAGTCAGTGTCTGGAGTCTCAGTCTGATATTCTCTCAGTGTCTGGAGTCTCAGTGTGATATTCAGCCAGTGTCTGGAGTCTCAGTGTGATATTCTCTCAGTGTCTGGAGTCTCAGTGTGATATTCAGTCAGTGTCTGGAGTCTCAGTCTGATATTCAGCCAGTGTCTGGAGTCTCAGTGTGATATTCAGCCAGTGTCTGGAGTCTCAGTGTGATATTCAGCCAGTGTCTGGAGTCTCAGTGTGATATTCTCTCAGTGTCTGGAGTCTCAGTGTGATATTCAGCCAGTGTCTGGAGTCTCAGTGTGATATTCAGTCAGTGTCTGGAGTCTCAGTCTGATATTCAGCCAGTGTCTGGAGTCTCAGTGTGATATTCAGCCAGTGTCTGGAGTCTCAGTCTGATATTGAGTCAGTGTCTGGAGTCTCAGTGTGATATTCAGCCAGTGTCTGGAGTCTCAGTGTGATATTATCTCAGTGTCTGGAGTCTCAGTGTGATATTCAGTCAGTGTCTGGAGTCTCAGTGTGATATTCAGCCAGTGTCTGGAGTCTCAGTGTGATATTCAGTCAGTGTCTGGAGTCTCAGTGTGATATTCAGTCAGTGTCTGGAGTCTCAGTGTGATATTCAGCCAGTGTCTGGAGTCTCAGTGTGATATTCAGCCAGTGTCTGGAGTCTCAGTGTGATATTCAGCCAGTGTCTGGAGTCTCAGTCTGATATTCAGTCAGTGTCTGGAGTCTCAGTGTGATATTCAGCCAGTGTCTGGAGTCTCAGTCTGAAATTCTCTCAGTGTCTGGAGTCTCAGCCTGATATTCAGCCAGTGTCTGGAGTCTCAGTCTGATATTCAGTCAGTGTCTGGAGTCTCAGTGTGATATTCAGCCAGTGTCTGGAGTCTCAGTCTGATATTCAGTCAGTGTCTGGAGTCTCAGTGTGATATTCAGTCAGATGTCTGGAGTCTCAGTGTGATATTCAGCCAGTGTCTGGAGTCTCAGTGTGATATTCAGCCAGTGTCTGGGGTCTCAGTGTGATATTCAGCCAGTGTCTGGAGTCTCAGTGTGATATTCAGCCAGTGTCTGGTGTCTCAGTGTGATATTCAGTCAGCGTCTGGAGTCTCAGTGTGATATTCAGCCAGTGTCTGGAGTCTCAGTGTGATATTCAGTCAGTGTCTGGAGTCTCAGTGTGATATTCAGTCAGTGTCTGGAGTCTCAGTGTGATATTCAGTCAGTGTCTGGAGTCTCAGTGTGATATTCAGCCAGTGTCTGGAGTCTCAGTGTGATATTCAGCCAGTGTCTGGAGTCTCAGTGTGATATTCAGCCAGTGTCTGGAGTCTCAGTGTGATATTCAGCCAGTGTCTGGAGTCTCAGTCTGATATTCAGCCAGTGTCTGGAGTCTCAGTGTGATATTCAGTCAGTGTCTGGAGTCTCAGTGTGATATTCAGCCAGTGTCTGGAGTCTCAGTGTGATATTCTCTCAGTGTCTGGAGTCTCAGTGTGATATTCAGCCAGTGTCTGGAGTCTCAGTGTGATATTCAGCCAGTGTCTGGAGTCTCAGTCTGATATTCAGCCAGTGTCTGGAGTCTCAGTGTGATATTCAGCCAGTGTCTGGAGTCTCAGTGTGATATTCAGCCAGTGTCTGGAGTCTCAGTCTGATATTCTCTCAGTGTCTGGAGTCTCAGTCTGATATTCAGTCAGTGTCTGGAGTCTCAGTGTGATATTCAGTCAGTGTCTGGAGTCTCAGTGTGATATTCAGCCAGTGTCTGGAGTCTCAGTGTGATATTCAGTCAGTGTCTGGAGTCTCAGTGTGATATTCAGTCAGTGTCTGGAGTCTCAGTGTGATATTCAGCCAGTGTCTGGAGTCTCAGTGTGATATTCAGTCAGTGTCTGGAGTCTCAGTGTGATATTCAGTCAGTGTCTGGAGTCTCAGTGTGATATTCAGTCAGTGTCTGGAGTCTCAGTGTGATATTCAGTCCAGTGTCTGGAGTCTCAGTGTGATATTCAGTCAGTGTCTGGAGTCTCAGTGTGATATTCAGTCAGTGTCTGGAGTCTCAGTGTGATATTCAGTCAGTGTCTGGAGTCTCAGTGTGATATTCAGCCAGTGTCTGGAGTCTCAGTGTGATATTCAGTCAGTGTCTGGAGTCTCAGTGTGATATTCAGCCAGTGTCTGGAGTCTCAGTGTGATATTCAGTCAGTGTCTGGAGTCTCAGTCTGATATTCAGCCAGTGTCTGGAGTCTCAGTCTGATATTCAGCCAGTGTCTGGAGTCTCAGTCTGATATTCTCTCAGTGTCTGGAGTCTCAGTCTGATATTCAGCCAGTGTCTGGAGTCTCAGTGTGATATTCAGTCAGTGTCTGGAGTCTCAGTGTGATATTCAGTCAGTGTCTGGAGTCTCAGTGTGATATTCAGCCAGTGTCTGGAGTCTCAGTCTGATATTCAGCCAGTGTCTGGAGTCTCAGTGTGATATTCTCTCAGTGTCTGGAGTCTCAGTCTGATATTCAGCCAGTGTCTGGAGTCTCAGTGTGATATTCAGTCAGTGTCTGGAGTCTCAGTGTGATATTCAGCCAGTGTCTGGAGTCTCAGTCTGATATTCAGCCAGTGTCTGGAGTCTCAGTGTGATAGTCAGTCAGTGTCTGGAGTCTCAGTCTGATATTCAGCCAGTGTCTGGAGTCTCAGTCTGATATTCAGTCAGTGTCTGGAGTCTCAGTGTGATATTCAGCCAGTGTCTGGAGTCTCAGTGTGATATTCTCTCAGTGTCTGGAGTCTCAGTGTGATATTCAGCCAGTGTCTGGAGTCTCAGTCTGATATTCAGCCAGTGTCTGGAGTCTCAGTGTGATATTCAGTCAGTGTCTGGAGTCTCAGTCTGATATTCAGCCAGTGTCTGGAGTCTCAGTCTGATATTCAGTCAGTGTCTGGAGTCTCAGTCTGATATTCAGCCAGTGTCTGGAGTCTCAGTCTGATATTCAGCCAGTGTCTGGAGTCTCAGTGTGATATTCAGTCAGTGTCTGGAGTCTCAGTGTGATATTCAGTCAGTGTCTGGAGTCTCAGTCTGATATTCAGCCAGATGTCTGGAGTCTCAGTGTGATATTCTCTCAGTGTCTGGAGTCTCAGTGTGATATTCAGCCAGCGTCTGGAGTCTCAGTGTGATATTCAGCCAGTGTCTGGAGTCTCAGTGTGATATTCAGCCAGTGTCTGGAGTCTCAGTGTGATATTCAGCCAGTGTCTGGAGTCTCAGTGTGATATTCAGTCAGTGTCTGGAGTCTCAGTGTGATATTCAGCCAGTGTCTGGAGTCTCAGTGTGATATTCAGCCAGTGTCTGGAGTCTCAGTGTGATATTCAGTCAGTGTCTGGAGTCTCAGTGTGATATTCATCCAGTGTCTGGAGTCTCAGTGTGATATTCAGCCAGTGTCTGGAGTCTCAGTGTGATATTCAGTCAGTGTCTGGAGTCTCAGTGTGATATTCAGCCAGTGTCTGGAGTCTCAGTGTGATATTCAGCCAGTGTCTGGAGTCTCAGTGTGATATTCAGCCAGTGTCTGGAGTCTCAGTGTGATATTCAGTCAGTGTCTGGAGTCTCAGTGTGATATTCAGTCAGTGTCTGGAGTCTCAGTCTGATATTCAGCCAGTGTCTGGAGTCTCAGTGTGATATTCAGCCAGTGTCTGGAGTCTCAGTCTGATATTCAGCCAGTGTCTGGAGTCTCAGTGTGATATTCAGTCAGTGTCTGGAGTCTCAGTATGATATTCAGTCAGTGTCTGGAGTCTCAGTGTGATATTCAGCCAGTGTCTGGAGTCTCAGTGTGATATTCAGCCAGTGTCTGGAGTCTCAGTGTGATATTCAGTCAGTGTCTGGAGTCTCAGTGTGATATTCAGTCAGTGTCTGGAGTCTCAGTGTGATATTCAGCCAGTGTCTGGAGTCTCAGTCTGATATTCAGCCAGTGTCTGGAGTCTCAGTGTGATATTCAGTCAGTGTCTGGAGTCTCAGTGTGATATTCAGTCAGATGTCTGGAGTCTCAGTGTGATATTCAGTCAGATGTCTGGAGTCTCGGTGTGATATTCAGCCAGATGTCTGGAGTCTCAGTGTGATATTCAGCCAGTGTCTGGAATCTCAGTCTGATATTCAGTCAGTGTCTGGAGTCTCAGTGTGATATTCAGCCAGTGTCTGGAGTCTCAGTCTGATATTCAGCCAGATGTCTTGTGTCTGGGTTTGTCTGCTGTTTGGAACAATCTGATGCATGGCTGTCCTGGCGTGTGCTGAAATAATCATTTAGATTTGACTCGGAAAGTGAGCGCGGAATTGTGAGTTGATGAACTTCGTTACATTTAGTAAGTTTATAAATGTTTAGCGCAGAGAACAAACTGTTGGTTGATCATTGAATGTAGCCAGTCATTATCAAATCCAACCTCTCGCTGCCGGAGGAGGTGGTGGAAGCAGGGACGATAGTGACATTTAAGGGGCATCTTGACAAGTATTTGTGTATTTGAATAGGATGGGAATAGAGGGATACGGACCCAGGAAGTGTCGAGGATTTTAGTTTAGACGGGCAGCATAGTCGGCACAGCCTTGGAGGGCCGAAGGGCCTGTTCCCGTGCTGTACTTTTCTTTGTTCTTTGTTCTCCCCATTGCCCCACGTCTCCCTCTTTCTTTCTCTCTCAAATTGCTTTCTTCACCTTCTTCCTTTTATGGGAGCGGCGTATTCAGAACCCCAAAATGTATCATGGAGTTCAACCAGCCTCTCCCTTTAATGTATTGTTGCTTTTGAAGCACACGGCCTTTTCTCCAGGTGTGGGATTACGATTATGGACACAGGGGTTTTTAAACACAAAACAATGTTCATTCCATGAATTCAACTTAACCTTTTTAAATAAACATTGGAACCCTTAACACCCCTTACTTCAAAGATAACCCCGAAAATAATACAACACTAAATAATCCCTCAAAATGTTCCTTCAAACCTCCAAAAGACTTAACACCTTTAAACAGAAACACAGCAGGTTAAAGACTATTATGAGTTTAAATCACCCAAATGATTCAGAGATATTCTTTTCTGGCAGAGATCACAGCAGATCCAGTAGATCCAGCAGATCCACAGTAGAGCGAGGAGAGGACACGAAAAGTCGTTGGCGGATAGGATCAAGGAAAACCCTAAGGCTTTCTATAGGTATTTCAGGAACAAAAGAATGACTAGAGTAAGATTAGGGCCAATCAAGGATAGTAGTGGAAAGTTGTGTGTGGAATCAGAGGAGATAGGGGAAGCATTAAATGGATATTTTTCGTCAGTGTTTACACTGGAGAAAGACAATGTTGTCGAGGAGAACACTCGGGTTCAGTCGACCAGGCTAGATGGAATTCAGGTTCAAAAGGAGGAGGTGTTAGCAATTTTAGAAAATGTCAAAATAGATAAGTCCCCTGGGCCAGATGGGATTTATCCTAGGATTCTCTGGGAAGCCAGGGAGGAGATTGCAGAGCCTTTGTCCTTGATCTTTATGTCGTCTTTGTCGACAGGAATAGTGCCGGAAGACTGGAGGATAGCAAATGTTGTCCCCTTGTTCAAGAAGGGGAGTAGAGACAACCCTGGTAATTATAGACCTGTGAGCCTTACTTCGGTTGTGGGTAAAATGTTGGAAAAGGTTATAAGAGATAGGGTTTATAATCATCTTGAAAAGAACAAGTTGATTAGCGATACTCAACACGGTTTTGTGAAGGGTAGGTCATGTCTCACAAACCTTATTGAGTTTTTTGAGAAGGTGATCAAACAGGTGGATCAGGGTAAAGCTGTTGATTTGGTGTATATGGATTTCAGTAAGGCGTTTGATAAGGTTCCCCACGGTAGGCTATTGCAGAAAATAAGGAAGTATGGAATTGAAGGTGATTTAGCGGTTTGGATCAGTAATTGGCTAGCTGAAAGAAGACAGAGGGTGGTGGTTGATGGCAAATGTTCATCCTGGAGTTCAGTTACTAGTGGTGTACCGCAAGGATCTGTTTTGGGGCCACTGCTGTTTGTCATTTTTATAAATGACCTGGAAGAGGGTGTAGAAGGATGGGTTAGTAAATTTGCAGATGACACGAAGGTCGGTGGAGTTGTGGATAGTGCTGAAGGATGTTATAGGATACAGAGGGACATAGATAAGCTGCAGAGCTGGGCTGAGAGGTGGCAGATGGAGTTTAATGCGGAAAAGTGTGAGGTGGTTCACTTTGGAAGGAGTAACAGGAATGCAGAGTACTGGGCTAATGGCAAGATTCTTGGTAGTGTAGATGAACAGAGAGATCTCGGCATCCAGGTACATAAATCCCTGAAAGTTGCCACCCAGGTTAATAGGGCTGTTAAGAAGGCATATGGTGTGCTAGCCTTTATCAGCAGGGGGATTGAGTTTCGGAGCCACAAGGTCATGCTGCAGCTGTACGTAACTCTGGTGCTGCCGCACGTGGAGTACTGCGTGCAGTTCTGGTCACCACATTATAGGAAGGATGTGGAAGCTTTGGAAAAGGTTCAGAGGAGATTTACTAGGATGTTGCCTGGTATGGAGGGAAGGTCTTACAAGGAAAGGCTCAGGGACTTGAAGTTGTTTTCGTTAGAGAGGAGAAGGCTGAGAGGTGACTTAATAGAGACATATAAGATAGTTAGAGGGTTAGATAGGGTGGACAGTGAGATTCTTTTTCCTCGGATGGTGATGACCAACACGAGGGGACATAGCTTTAAATTGAGGGGTGATAGATATAGGACAGATGTCAGAGGCAGTTTCTTTACTCAGAGAGTAGTAGGGGTGTGGAACGCCCTGCCTGCAACAGTAGTAGACTCGCCAACTTTAAGGGCATTTAAGTGGTCACTGGATAGACAGATGGATGAAAATGGAATAGTGTAGGTCAGATAGGCTTCAGATGGTTTCACAGGTCGGCGCAACATCGAGGGCCGAAGGGCCCGTACTGCGCTGTAGTGTTCTATGTTCTATGTTCTATCCAGCTCACTGCAAACACAGACACACCCAAGCTCTTTGCCTCAAAACTGGCTTTTCCTTTCAAACAGCTCACAGCAAACCAGCCAGGCACTTTTCAGCTGCTCTCTCTCAAACGGAAACCAAAACACTGCAAAATGGCTGAGCTAATGACCCAGCTCCACCCACTCTGACATCAGTTCAGTAATATGAGCTGCTGCATTTCTTAAAGGTACATTGCTTAAACATCCATTTCTTAAAGGTACTCTCACATGACATTCCTCAAATCTCTACCCCACTCCCATCTGTAGCCGTTTCCCTCTTCGCTCTCCCCTCTCTCTTCCTTCTGTCCTCCACTGTTATTGACTCTCCCTCTTTCCTTCTTTTCCTCACTCTACTCTTTGCCGCATGTTTTCCAAAGAGTGTCTGCCATTGTCAGATTGACCCTCCATGCCTCCTTTTCTATACCATGATGGCAGTGTTTTCTCATTTCAGATACTTGAGGTAACGCTGGATCCTGAGGGAAGACATGCCAGTCTGTTTTTATAGCATTCTGGTCTCAGTATTCACTCATTGAAAATCTGGGCCATGAAACAGTTTTTCAATTTTTTTTTATTATTCATGTACGGGATGTGGGGGTCTCTGGCTAGGCCAGTCTTTATTGCCCATCCCTAGTTGCCCTTCAGAAGGTGGTGGTGAGTTGCCTTCTTGAACTGTTGCAGTCCCTGAGGTGTAAGTCCACTCACAGGGAGGGAGTTCCAGGATTTTGTCCCAGCAACACATTTTCAAGTTGGGGTGGTGAGTGACTTGAAGGGGAACCTCTAGCTGGTGGGGTTCCCAGGTATCTGCTACTCTTTTCCTTCTAGATGATAGTGGTCGTGGATTTTGAAGGTGCTGTCTAAGGAACCTTGGTGAGTTCCTGCAGTGCATCTTGTAGATGGTGTACGCGGCTGCCACTGTTTGTCGGTGGTGGAGGAGGGAGTGAAAGTTTGTGGAAGGGGGAGCAATCAAGCGGCTCCTTTGTCCTGGACAGTGTCGAGCTTCTTGAGTGCTGTTGGAGAACAAAGTGAAGAGAGATGAGTGAGAGGGGAAGAGTTGGGTGGCTTTTACTGGGGAACGGGTTCCACAAACATTGAATCTCACTGGGAAACAGGATCCAGGGAAGTGGAGAGTATTCCATTACACTCCTGACATGTGCCTTGTGGATGGTGAACAGGCTTTGGGGGTCAGGAGGCGAGTTACTCACCGTAGGATTCCAAGCCTTTGACCTGCCCTGGTAGCCACAGTATTAATGTGGCTGGGTCCAGTTGAGTTTCTGATCAATGGTAACCCCCAGAGGTTGATTGTGTTTGTTTGGTGTAGCTGTGTAAGTGGGTGGGCTTGCAGAGGGAAATGGTAAGTGGATTGGGAGGCAGATTGCTTGAGTGTGTGGGTGGGTCAGGTCGGGAGGCATTGTCAGGCTAGGGGCTAGACTCATCATGTCAGTGAGAGCTGGGGTGGAATCTAAGGGGGAGTTTGCTGGGTACGAGGGAATCAGAGTGCAGTCAGGGCTTGGACGTTGTGGTTGGGTGGTGTGAGGTTGTCAATTTGACTTGGTGGAGAGTTGGAAGTTGAAGGGGGGTCAGAAGGCCAGTGTGACTCGGGGGCTCGGTTGTATGATTATTCAACTGTTAATTGAGGGTTTTTCTGTCTCAGTTTTCCTGTCAGCAATCAAAGTAAGTAAGTCGGAAATGACCAAAAGTTCCCAACTCTGAATTGGAAACTTCCTGGTGAGCCGCTGAGCGCAATGGAATTGCCCACAGAAATGTGAACTTCCTGGAACTTTGCACCGTGTCGCTGCAATGGGATTTTCGAGGGATCCCCCAGTACTTCTTGGGGGGAATGTTTAGTCTGAGATGAGGGGATCAGGGGCTTTCTCTTTCACTTCTCTCTTTCACCCCCCTCTTTTTACACTCCGCCTCTCACCCAACTCTTCCCCTCTCACTCATCTCTCTTCACTTTTTTCTCATCAACCACTGCCCATCTCCGACTCCTTTGGCCCTCACATGGAAGCTCTCTCCCTAGGACCTAGGCCTTCCATTCTGTCTCCTCAACTCTTGGTTTTCTCTGACTCTGCCTCATCTGTTTTTCAGAGTAATGAAGGGGGGATGGTCGTGCAACTTCCCAGCACTGTCACGTCTTTTAATCAGTCAGGCTTGAGGCCTGGTGAGGATTACACCGTGAACTTGGTCGCACTCAAAGAGAAGATGAGGAGCACACCAGCAACAACAACGGTGTCGACCCGTGAGTTAAAGCATTTTCACAAAACTAATATTCAGCAAGAGTGCAGGCTCAATTCAATGACTCTCACTGAGATACAGTTCCTGTCACACTGACTCACACTGGGGAACGGGTTCCACACACACTGAATCTCACTGGTGAACAGGTTCCTTAAACACTGAATCTCACTGGGGAACGGGTTCCACAAACACTGAATCTCACTGGGGGACGGGTTCCACAAACACTGATTCTCACTGGGGAACGGGTTCCACACACACTGACTCTCACTGGGGAACGGGTTCCACACACACTGAATCTCACTGGGGGACGGGTTGCATAAACACTGAATCTCACTGGGGAACGTGTTCCATAAACACTGAATCTCACTGGGGAACGTGTTCCATAAACACTGAATCTCACTGGGGAACGGGTTCCACAAAGTTTGATTCTCACTGGGGAACGGGTTCCACAAACACTGAATCTCACTGGGGAACGGGTTCCACAACACTGACTCTCACTGGTGAACAGGTTCCGTAAACACTGAATCTCACTGGGGAACGGGTTCCACACACACTGAATCTCACTGGGGAACGGGTTCCACAACACTGACTCTCACTGGTGAACAGGTTCCTTAAACACTGACTCTCACTGGGGAACGGGTTCCACACACACTGAATCTCACTGGGGAATGGTTTCCACAAACACTGCCTCACACCGGGGAACAGGTTCCACAAACACTGAATCTCACTGGGGAACGGGTTCCACAAACACTGACTCACACTGGGGAACAGGTTCCACACACACTGAATCTCACTGGGTGACGGGTTCCACAAACACTGAATCTCACTGGGGAACGGGTTGCATGAACACTGAATCTCACTGGGGAACGGGCTCCACAAACACTGACTCACACTGGGGAACAGGTTCCACACACACTGAATCTCACTGGGGTCAGGGTTCCACACACACTGAATCTCACTGGGGAACAGGTTCCACACACACTGAATCTCACTGGGGAACGGGTTCCACAAACACTGAATCTCACTGGGGAACGGGTTCCATAAACACTGAATCTCACTGGGGAACGGGTTCCACAAACACTAAATTTCACTGGGGAACGGGTTCCACAAACACTAGACCTCACTGGGGAACGGGTTCCACAAACACTGGACCTCACTGGGGAATGGTTTCCAGAAACACTGACTCACACTGGGGAATGGTTTCCACAAAAACTGAATCTCACTGGGGAACAGGTTCCACACACACTGAATCTCACTGGGGAACGGGTTCCACAAACTGACTCTCGCTGGGGTACGGGTTCCACACACACTGACTCTCACTGGGGAACGGGTTGCATAAACACTGGACCTCACTGGGGAATGGTTTCCACAAACACTGAATCTCACTGGGAAATGGGTTCCACAAATACTGAATCTCACTGGGAAACAGGTTCCACACACACTGACTCACACAGGGGAACGGGTTCCATAAACACTGAATCTCACTGCGGAATAGGTTCCACAAACACTGAATCTCACTGGGGAAAGGGTTCCATAAACACTGAATCTCACTGTGGAATAGGTTCCACAAACACTGAATCTCACTGGGGAACAGGTTCCACAAACACTGACTCACACTGGGGAACAGGTTCCACACACACTGAATCTCACTGGGGAACGGGTTCCACAAACACTGAATCGCACTGGGGAACAGGTTCCACAAACACTGACTCACTGGGGAACAGGTTGCATGAACACTGAATCTCACTGGGGAACGGGTTCCACAAACACTGAATCTCACTGGGGAACAGGTTCCACAAACACTGAATCACTGGGGAACAGGTTGCATGAACACTGAATCTCACTGGGGAACGGGTTCCACAAACACTGAATCTCACTGGGGAACGGGTTCCACAAACACTGAATCGCACTGGGGAACAGGTTCCACAAACACTGACTCACTGGGGAACAGGTTGCATGAACACTGAATCTCACTGGGGAACGGGTTCCACAAACACTGAATCTCACTGGGGAACGGGTTCCACAAACACTGAATCTCACTGGGGAACAGGTTCCACACACACTGAATCTCACTGGGGAACGGGCTCCACAAACACTGACTCACACTGGGAATGGGTTCCACACACACTGACTCTCACTGGAGAATGGGTTCCACACACACTGATTCTCACTGGGGGACGTGTTCCATAAATACTGAATCTCACTGGGGAATGGGTTCCACACACACTGATTCTCACTGGGGAACGTGTTCCATAAATACTGAATCTCACTGGGGAACGGGCTCCACAAACACTAAATTTCACCGGGGAACGTGTTCCATAAATACTGGACCTCACTGGGGAACGGGTTCCACAAACACTGAATCTCACTGGGGAACGGGTTCCACAAACAATGAATCGCACTGGGGAACAGGTTCCACAAACACTGACTCACTGGGAACAGGTTGCATGAACACTGAATCGCACTGGGGAACGGGTTCCACAAACACTGAATCTCACTGGGGAACGGGTTCCACAAACACTGAATCTCACTGGGAACAGGTTCCACACACACTGAATCTCACTGGGGAACGGGCTCCACAAACACTGACTCACACTGGGGAATGGGTTCCACACACACTGACTCTCACTGGAGAATGGGTTCCACACACACTGATTCTCACTGGGGGACGTTTTCCATAAATACTGAATCTCACTGGGGAATGGGTTCCACACACACTGATTCTCACTGGGGAACGTGTTCCATAAATACTGAATCTCACTGGGGAACGGGTTCCACAAACACTGACTCACACTGGGGAACAGGTTCCACACACACTGAATCTCACTGGGGAACGGGTTGCATGAACACTGAATCTCACTGGGGAACGGGTTCCACAACACTGACTCTCACTGGTGAACAGGTTCCTTAAACACTGCCTCACACCGGGGAACAGGTTCCACAAACACTGAATCTCACTGGGGAACGGGTTCCACAAACACTGACTCACACTGGGGAACAGGTTCCACACACACTGAATCTCACTGGGTGACGGGTTCCACAAACACTGAATCTCACTGGGGAACGGGTTGCATGAACACTGAATCTCACTGGGGAACGGGCTCCACAAACACTGACTCACACTGGGGAACAGGTTCCACACACACTGAATCTCACTGGGGTCAGGGTTCCACACACACTGAATCTCACTGGGGAACAGGTTCCACACACACTGAATCTCACTGGGGAACGGGTTCCACAAACACTGAATCTCACTGGGGAACGGGTTCCATAAACACTGAATCTCACTGGGGAACGGGTTCCACAAACACTAAATTTCACTGGGGAACGGGTTCCACAAACACTAGACCTCACTGGGGAACGGGTTCCACAAACACTGGACCTCACTGGGGAATGGTTTCCAGAAACACTGACTCACACTGGGGAATGGTTTCCACAAAAACTGAATCTCACTGGGGAACAGGTTCCACACACACTGAATCTCACTGGGGAACGGGTTCCACAAACTGACTCTCGCTGGGGTACGGGTTCCACACACACTGACTCTCACTGGGGAACGGGTTGCATAAACACTGGACCTCACTGGGGAATGGTTTCCACAAACACTGAATCTCACTGGGAAATGGGTTCCACAAATACTGAATCTCACTGGGGAACAGGTTCCACACACACTGACTCACACAGGGGAACGGGTTCCATAAACACTGAATCTCACTGCGGAATAGGTTCCACAAACACTGAATCTCACTGGGGAAAGGGTTCCATAAACACTGAATCTCACTGTGGAATAGGTTCCACAAACACTGAATCTCACTGGGGAACAGGTTCCACAAACACTGACTCACACTGGGGAACAGGTTCCACACACACTGAATCTCACTGGGGAACGGGTTCCACAAACACTGAATCGCACTGGGGAACAGGTTCCACAAACACTGACTCACTGGGGAACAGGTTGCATGAACACTGAATCTCACTGGGGAACGGGTTCCACAAACACTGAATCTCACTGGGGAACAGGTTCCACAAACACTGAATCACTGGGGAACAGGTTGCATGAACACTGAATCTCACTGGGGAACGGGTTCCACAAACACTGAATCTCACTGGGGAACGGGTTCCACAAACACTGAATCGCACTGGGGAACAGGTTCCACAAACACTGACTCACTGGGGAACAGGTTGCATGAACACTGAATCTCACTGGGGAACGGGTTCCACAAACACTGAATCTCACTGGGGAACGGGTTCCACAAACACTGAATCTCACTGGGGAACAGGTTCCACACACACTGAATCTCACTGGGGAACGGGCTCCACAAACACTGACTCACACTGGGGAATGGGTTCCACACACACTGACTCTCACTGGAGAATGGGTTCCACACACACTGATTCTCACTGGGGGACGTTTTCCATAAATACTGAATCTCACTGGGGAATGGGTTCCACACACACTGATTCTCACTGGGGAACGTGTTCCATAAATACTGAATCTCACTGGGGAACGGGCTCCACAAACACTAAATTTCACCGGGGAACGTGTTCCATAAATACTGGACCTCACTGGGGAACGGGTTCCACAAACACTGAATCTCACTGGGGAACGGGTTCCACAAACAATGAATCGCACTGGGGAACAGGTTCCACAAACACTGACTCACTGGGGAACAGGTTGCATGAACACTGAATCGCACTGGGGAACGGGTTCCACAAACACTGAATCTCACTGGGGAACGGGTTCCACAAACACTGAATCTCACTGGGGAACAGGTTCCACACACACTGAATCTCACTGGGGAACGGGCTCCACAAACACTGACTCACACTGGGGAATGGGTTCCACACACACTGACTCTCACTGGAGAATGGGTTCCACACACACTGATTCTCACTGGGGGACGTTTTCCATAAATACTGAATCTCACTGGGGAATGGGTTCCACACACACTGATTCTCACTGGGGAACGTGTTCCATAAATACTGAATCTCACTGGGGAACGGGCTCCACAAACACTAAATTTCACCGGGGAACGTGTTCCATAAATACTGGACCTCACTGGGGAACGGGTTCCACAAACACTGAATCTCACTGGGAAATGGGTTCCACAAACACTGAATCTCACTGGGGAATGGTTTCCAGAAACACTGAATCTCACTGGGAAATGGGTTCCACACACACTGACTCACTGGGGAACAGGTTCCACACACACTGAATCTCACTGGGGAACGGGCTCCACAAACTCTAAATTTCACTGGGGAACGGGTTCCACACACACTGATTCTCACTGGGGAACGGGTTGCATAAACACTGAATCTCACTGGGGAACGGGCTCCACAAACACTGAATCTCACTGGGGAATGGTTTCCACAAACACTGATTCGCACTGGGGAAAGGGTTCCATAAACACTGAATCTCACTGCGGAACGGGTTCCACAAACACTGACTCTCATTGGGGAACGGGTTCCACACACACTGACTCACACTGGGGAACAGGTTGCACAAACACTGAATCTCACAGCGGAATAGGTTCCACAAACACTGAATCTCACTGGGGAATGGTTTCCACAAACACTGAATCTCACTGGGGAACGGGTTCCACAAACACTGAATCTCACTGGGGAACGGGTTCCACAAAGCTTGATTCTCACTGGGGAATGGTTTCCACAAAGCTTGATTCTCACTGGGCAACAGGTTCCATAAACACTGAATCTCACTGGGGAATGGTTTCCACAAACACTGAATCTCACTGGGGAATGGTTTCCACAAACACTGAATCTCACTGGGGAATGGTTTCCACAAACACTGAATCTCACTGGGGAACGGGTTCCACAAACACTGAATCTCACTGGGGAACGGGTTCCACAAACACTGACTCTCACTGGGGAACGGGTTCCACAAACACTGGACCTCACTGGGGAATGGTTTCCAGAAACACTGACTCACACTGGGGAATGGTTTCCACAAAAACTGAATCTCACTGGGGAACAGGTTCCACACACACTGAATCTCACTGGGGAACGGGTTCCACAAACTGACTCTCGCTGGGGTACGGGTTCCACACACACTGACTCTCACTGGGGAACGGGTTGCATAAACACTGGACCTCACTCGGGAATGGTTTCCACAAACACTGAATCTCACTGGGAAATGGGTTCCACAAATACTGAATCTCACTGGGGAACAGGTTCCACACACACTGACTCACACAGGGGAACGGGTTCCATAAACACTGAATCTCACTGCGGAATAGGTTCCACAAACACTGAATCTCACTGGGGAAAGGGTTCCATAAACACTGAATCTCACTGTGGAATAGGTTCCACAAACACTGACTCTCACTGGGGAACGGGTTCCACAAACACTGAATCTCACTGGGGAACGGGTTCCACAAACACTGACTCACACTGGGGAACAGGTTCCACACACACTGAATCGCACTGGGGAACAGGTTCCACAAACACTGACTCACTGGGGAACAGGTTGCATGAACACTGAATCTCACTGGGGAACGGGTTCCACAAACACTGAATCTCACTGGGGAACAGGTTCCACACACACTGAATCTCACTGGGGAATGGTTTCCACAAACACTGCCTCACACCGGGGAACAGGTTCCACAAGCACTGAATCTCACTGGGGAACGGGTTCCACAAACACTGACTCACACTGGGGAACAGGTTCCACAAACACTGAATCTCACTGGGGTCAGGGTTCCACACACACTGAATCTCACTGGGGAACAGGTTCCACACACACTGAATCTCACTGGGGAACGGGTTCCACAAACACTGAATCTCACTGGGGAACGGGTTCCATAAACACTGAATCTCACTGGGGAACGGGTTCCACAAACACTAAATTTCACTGGGGAACGGGTTCCACAAACACTGGACCTCACTGGGGAACGGGTTCCACAAACACTGGACCTCACTGGGGAATGGTTTCCAGAAACACTGACTCACACTGGGGAATGGTTTCCACAACTGAATGGGAACGGGTTCCACAAACACTGACTCACTGGGGAAGGTTTTCACAAACTGACTCACTGGGACGGTCCACACAACTGAATCTCACTGGGGAGGGTTCACAACACTGACTCTCACTGGGGAAGGGTTCCACAAAACTCTCACTGGGGAATGGGTTCCACACACACTGAATCTTCCACAAACCTGATCACTGCGGTTCCACAAAACTGAATCTCCTGGGGAACGGTTCCACAAACACTGACTACACTGGGGAACGGGTTCCATAAACACTGAATCTCACTGGGAAAGGTTCCACAAACACTGAATCTCACTGGGGAATGGTTTCCACAAACACTGAATCTCACTGGGGAATGGTTTCCACAAACACTGAATCTCACTGGGGAACGGGTTCCACAAACACTGACTCTCACTGGGGAACGGGTTCCACAAACACTGGACCTCACTGGGGAATGGTTTCCAGAAACACTGACTCACACTGGGGAATGGTTTCCACAAAAACTGAATCTCACTGGGGAACAGGTTCCACACACCCTGAATCTCACTGGGGAACGGGTTCCACAAACTGACTCTCGCTGGGGTACGGGTTCCACACACACTGACTCTCACTGGGGAACGGGTTCCATAAACACTGAATCTCACTGCGGAATAGGTTCCACAAACACTGAATCTCACTGGGGAAAGGGTTCCATAAACACTGAATCTCACTGTGGAATAGGTTCCACAAACACTGACTCTCACTGGGGAACGGGTTCCACAAACACTGAATCTCACTGGGGAACGGGTTCCACAAACACTGACTCACACTGGGGAACAGGTTCCACACACACTGAATCTCACTGGGGAACTGGTTCCACAAACACTGAATCGCACTGGGGAACAGGTTCCACAAACACTGACTCACTGGGGAACAGGTTGCATGAACACTGAATCTCACTGGGGAACGGGTTCCACAAACACTGAATCTCACTGGGTAACAGGTTCCACAAACACTGAATCACTGGGGAACAGGTTGCATGAACACTGAATCTCACTGGGGAACGGGTTCCACAAACACTGAATCTCACTGGGGAACGGGTTCCACAAACACTGAATCGCACTGGGGAACAGGTTCCACAAACACTGACTCACTGGGGAACAGGTTGCATGAACACTGAATCTCACTGGGGAACGGGTTCCACAAACACTGAATCTCACTGGGGAACGGGTTCCACAAACACTGAATCTCACTGGGGAACAGGTTCCACACACACTGAATCTCACTGGGGAACGGGTTGCACAAACACTGAATCTCACTGGGGAACGGGTTCCACAAACACTGAATCTCACTGGGGAACGGGCTCCACAAACACTGACTCACACTGGGGAATGGGTTCCACACACACTGACTCTCACTGGAGAATGGGTTCCACACACACTGATTCTCACTGGGGGACGTGTTCCATAAATACTGAATCTCACTGGGGAATGGGTTCCACACACACTGATTCTCACTGGGGAACGTGTTCCATAAATACTGAATCTCACTGGGGAACGGGCTCCACAAACACTAAATTTCACTGGGGAACGTGTTCCATAAATACTGGACCTCACTGGGGAACGGGTTCCACAAACACTGAATCTCACTGGGAAATGGGTTCCACAAACACTGAATCTCACTGGGGAATGGTTTCCAGAAACACTGAATCTCACTGGGAAATGGGTTCCACACACACTGACTCACTGGGGAACAGGTTCCACACACACTGAATCTCACTGGGGAACGGGCTCCACAAACTCTAAATTTCACTGGGGAACGGGTTCCACACACACTGATTCTCACTGGGGAACGGGTTGCATAAACACTGAATCTCACTGGGGAACGGGCTCCACAAACACTGAATCTCACTGGGGAATGGTTTCCACAAACACTGATTCTCACTGGGGAAAGGGTTCCATAAACACTGAATCTCACTGCGGAACGGGTTCCACAAACACTGACTCTCATTGGGGAACGGGTTCCACACACACTGACTCACACTGGGGAACAGGTTGCACAAACACTGAATCTCACAGCGGAATAGGTTCCACAAACACTGAATCTCACTGGGGAATGGTTTCCACAAACACTGAATCTCACTGGGGAACGGGTTCCACAAACACTGAATCTCACTGGGGAACGGGTTCCACAAAGCTTGATTCTCACTGGGGAATGGTTTCCACAAAGCTTGATTCTCACTGGGCAACAGGTTCCATAAACACTGAATCTCACTGGGGAATGGTTTCCACAAACACTGAATCTCACTGGGGAATGGTTTCCACAAACACTGAATCTCACTGGGGAATGGTTTCCACAAACACTGAATCTCACTGGGGAACGGGTTCCACAAACACTGACTCTCACTGGGGAACGGGTTCCACAAACACTGACTCTCACTGGGGAACGGGTTCCACAAACACTGGACCTCACTGGGGAATGGTTTCCAGAAACACTGACTCACACTGGGGAATGGTTTCCACAAAAACTGAATCTCACTGGGGAACAGGTTCCACACACCCTGAATCTCACTGGGGAACGGGTTCCACAAACTGACTCTGGCTGGGGTACGGGTTCCACACACACTGACTCTCACTGGGGAACGGGTTGCATAAACACTGGACCTCACTCGGGAATGGTTTCCACAAACACTGAATCTCACTGGGAAATGGGTTCCACAAATACTGAATCTCACTGGGGAACAGGTTCCACACACACTGACTCACACAGGGGAACGGGTTCCATAAACACTGAATCTCACTGCGGAATAGGTTCCACAAATACTGAATCTCACTGGGGAAAGGGTTCCATAAACACTGAATCTCACTGTGGAATAGGTTCCACAAACACTGACTCTCACTGGGGAACGGGTTCCACAAACACTGAATCTCACTGGGGAATGGGTTCCACAAACACTGACTCACACTGGGGAACAGGTTCCACACACACTGAATCTCACTGGGGAACTGGTTCCACAAACACTGAATCGCACTGGGGAACAGGTTCCACAAACACTGACTCACTGGGGAACAGGTTGCATGAACACTGAATCTCACTGGGGAACGGGTTCCACAAACACTGAATCTCACTGGGGAACAGGTTCCACAAACACTGAATCACTGGGGAACAGGTTGCATGAACACTGAATCTCACTGGGGAACGGGTTCCACAAACACTGAATCTCACTGGGGAACGGGTTCCACAAACACTGAATCGCACTGGGGAACAGGTTCCACAAACACTGACTCACTGGGGAACAGGTTGCATGAACACTGAATCTCACTGGGGAACGGGTTCCACAAACACTGAATCTCACTGGGGAACGGGTTCCACAAACACTGAATCTCACTGGGGAACAGGTTCCACACACACTGAATCTCACTGGGGAACGGGTTGCACAAACACTGAATCTCACTGGGGAACGGGTTCCACAAACACTGAATCTCACTGGGGAACGGGCTCCACAAACACTGACTCACACTGGGGAATGGGTTCCACACACACTGACTCTCACTGGAGAATGGGTTCCACACACACTGATTCTCACTGGGGAACGTGTTCCATAAATACTGAATCTCACTGGGGAATGGGTTCCACACACACTGATTCTCACTGGGGAACGTGTTCCATAAATACTGAATCTCACTTGGGAACGGGCTCCACAAACACTAAATTTCACTGGGGAACGTGTTCCATAAATACTGGACCTCACTGGGGAACGGGTTCCACAAACACTGAATCTCACTGGGAAATGGGTTCCACAAACACTGAATCTCACTGGGGAATGGTTTCCAGAAACACTGAATCTCACTGGGAAATGGGTTCCACACACACTGACTCACTGGGGAACAGGTTCCACACACACTGAATCTCACTGGGGAACGGGCTCCACAAACTCTAATTTCACTGGGGAACTGGGTTCCACACACACTGATTCTCACTGGGGAACGGGTTGCATAAACACTGAATCTCACTGGGGAACGGGCTCCACAAACACTGAATCTCACTGGGGAATGGTTTCCACAAACACTGATTCTCACTGGGGAAAGGGTTCCATAAACACTGAATCTCACTGCGGAACGGGTTCCACAAACACTGACTCTCATTGGGGAACGGGTTCCACACACACTGACTCACACTGGGGAACAGGTTGCACAAACACTGAATCTCACAGCGGAATAGGTTCCACAAACACTGAATCTCACTGGGGAATGGTTTCCACAAACACTGAATCTCACTGGGGAACGGGTTCCACAAACACTGAATCTCACTGGGGAACGGGTTCCACAAAGCTTGATTCTCACTGGGGAATGGTTTCCACAAAGCTTGATTCTCACTGGGCAACAGGTTCCATAAACACTGAATCTCACTGGGGAATGGTTTCCACAAACACTGAATCTCACTGGGGAATGGTTTCCACAAACACTGAATCTCACTGGGGAATGGTTTCCACAAACACTGAATCTCACTGGGGAACGGGTTCCACAAACACTGAATCTCACTGGGGAACGGGTTCCACAAACACTGACTCTCACTGGGGAACGGGTTCCACAAACACTGAATCTCACTGGGGAATGGGTTCCACACACATTGATTCTCACTGGGGAATGAGTTCCACAAACATTGATTCTCACTGGGGAATGGGTTCCACAAACACTGAACCTCACTGGGGAATGGTTTCCACAAACACTGAACCTCACTGGGGAACGGGTTCCACAAACACTGAATCTCACTGGGGAACGGGTTCCACAAAGCTTGATTCTCACTGGGGAATGGGTTCCACACACATTGATTCTCACTGGGGAACGGGTTGCATAAACACTGGACCTCACTCGGGAATGGTTTCCACAAACACTGAATCTCACTGGGAAATGGGTTCCACAAATACTGAATCTCACTGGGGAACAGGTTCCACACACACTGACTCACACAGGGGAACGGGTTCCATAAACACTGAATCTCACTGCGGAATAGGTTCCACAAATACTGAATCTCACTGGGGAAAGGGTTCCATAAACACTGAATCTCACTGTGGAATAGGTTCCACAAACACTGACTCTCACTGGGGAACGGGTTCCACAAACACTGAATCTCACTGGGGAATGGGTTCCACAAACACTGACTCACACTGGGGAACAGGTTCCACACACACTGAATCTCACTGGGGAACTGGTTCCACAAACACTGAATCGCACTGGGGAACAGGTTCCACAAACACTGACTCACTGGGGAACAGGTTGCATGAACACTGAATCTCACTGGGGAACGGGTTCCACAAACACTGAATCTCACTGGGGAACAGGTTCCACAAACACTGAATCACTGGGGAACAGGTTGCATGAACACTGAATCTCACTGGGGAACGGGTTCCACAAACACTGAATCTCACTGGGGAACGGGTTCCACAAACACTGAATCGCACTGGGGAACAGGTTCCACAAACACTGACTCACTGGGGAACAGGTTGCATGAACACTGAATCTCACTGGGGAACGGGTTCCACAAACACTGAATCTCACTGGGGAACGGGTTCCACAAACACTGAATCTCACTGGGGAACAGGTTCCACACACACTGAATCTCACTGGGGAACGGGTTGCACAAACACTGAATCTCACTGGGGAACGGGTTCCACAAACACTGAATCTCACTGGGGAACGGGCTCCACAAACACTGACTCACACTGGGGAATGGGTTCCACACACACTGACTCTCACTGGAGAATGGGTTCCACACACACTGATTCTCACTGGGGAACGTGTTCCATAAATACTGAATCTCACTGGGGAATGGGTTCCACACACACTGATTCTCACTGGGGAACGTGTTCCATAAATACTGAATCTCACTGGGAACGGGCTCCACAAACACTAAATTTCACTGGGGAACGTGTTCCATAAATACTGGACCTCACTGGGGAACGGGTTCCACAAACACTGAATCTCACTGGGAAATGGGTTCCACAAACACTGAATCTCACTGGGGAATGGTTTCCAGAAACACTGAATCTCACTGGGAAATGGGTTCCACACACACTGACTCACTGGGGAACAGGTTCCACACACACTGAATCTCACTGGGGAACGGGCTCCACAAACTCTTAATTTCACTGGGGAATGGGTTCCACACACACTGATTCTCACTGGGGAACCGGTTGCATAAACACTGAATCTCATTGGGGAACGGGCTCCACAAACACTGAATCTCACTGGGGAATGGTTTCCACAAACACTGATTCTCACTGGGGAAAGGGTTCCATAAACACTGAATCTCACTGCGGAACGGGTTCCACAAACACTGACTCTCATTGGGGAACGGGTTCCACACACACTGACTCACACTGGGGAACAGGTTGCACAAACACTGAATCTCACAGCGGAATAGGTTCCACAAACACTGAATCTCACTGGGGAATGGTTTCCACAAACACTGAATCTCACTGGGGAACGGGTTCCACAAACACTGAATCTCACTGGGGAACGGGTTCCACAAAGCTTGATTCTCACTGGGGAATGGTTTCCACAAAGCTTGATTCTCACTGGGCAACAGGTTCCATAAACACTGAATCTCACTGGGGAATGGTTTCCACAAACACTGAATCTCACTGGGGAATGGTTTCCACAAACACTGAATCTCACTGGGGAATGGTTTCCACAAACACTGAATCTCACTGGGGAACGGGTTCCACAAACACTGAATCTCACTGGGGAACGGGTTCCACAAACACTGACTCTCACTGGGGAACGGGTTCCACAAACACTGAATCTCACTGGGGAATGGGTTCCACACACATTGATTCTCACTGGGGAATGAGTTCCACAAACATTGATTCTCACTGGGGAATGGGTTCCACAAACACTGAACCTCACTGGGGAATGGTTTCCACAAACACTGAACCTCACTGGGGAACGGGTTCCACAAACACTGAATCTCACTGGGGAACGGGTTCCACAAAGCTTGATTCTCACTGGGGAATGGGTTCCACACACATTGATTCTCACTGGGGAATGGGTTCCACAAACACTGAATCTCACTGGGGTACGGGTTCCCAACACGCACTGACTGTCAGTGGGTTACAGTTCCACGCATACAGAATCACTGGGTTACAGCTCCACAAAGACAGACTCTGACTGTGGTATGTGTTCTGTACTCACTGACTCTCACTCGGCTGCAGTTCCAGACACCCTGGCTCCGACAGGAGTACCGTTCTCTCCCATTGACTCTCACTGCGGTACGTATCCACGCACACTAACTCACAGCGCAAACCCTTCCACATCCACTGTTTCTGACTGGGGACAGTTCCAGCAACATTGGCTTTCACTGTGGTACAGTTAGACTCATTGGTGAAACTACAGGTTACTCTCACGAGTGAAAGTTTCCAAACACACTGACTCTCACTGGGGTCCGGTTCCACACACACTGACTCTCACTGGGGTCTGGTTCCACACACACTGACTCTCACTGGGTCAGGGTTCCACACACACTGACTCTCACTGGGGTCAGGGTTCCACACAACTGACTCTCACTGGGGAACAGTTCCACACACGCTGACTCTCACTGGGGATGGGGTCCCACACACACTGACTCTCACTGGGGTACAGGTTCCACACACACTGACTCTCACTGGGGTCAGGGTTCCACACACACTGACTCTCACTGGGGATCGGGTCCCACACACACTGACTCTCACTGGGGAACAGTTCCACACACACTGACTCTCACTGGGGATGGGGTCCCACACACACTGACTCTCACTGGGGTCCGGTTCCACACACACTGACTCTCACTGGGGTCTGGTTCCACACACACTGACTCTCACTGGGTCAGGGTTCCACACACACTGACTCTCACTGGGGTCAGGGTTCCACACAACTGACTCTCACTGGGGAACAGTTCCACACACGCTGACTCTCACTGGGGATGGGGTCCCACACACACTGACTCTCACTGGGGTACAGGTTCCACACACACTGACTCTCACTGGGGTCAGGGTTCCACACACACTGACTCTCACTGGGGATCGGGTCCCACACACACTGACTCTCACTGGGGAACAGTTCCACACACACTGACTCTCACTGGGGATGGGGTCCCACACACACTGACTCTCACTGGGGTCCGGTTCCACACACACTGACTCTCACTGGGGTACAGTTCCACACACACTGACTCTCACTGGGGATGGGGTCCCACACACACTGACTCTCACTGGGGAACGGTTCCACACACACTGACTCTCACTGGGGATCGGGTCCCACACACACTGACTCACTGGGGAACGGGTCCCACACACACTGACTCTCACTGGGGATCGGGTCCCACACACACTGACTCTCACTGGGGATCGGGTCCCACACACGCTGACTCTCACTGGGGTACAGTTCCACTCACACTGACTCTCACTGGGGAACGGGTCCCACACACGCTGACTCTCACTGGGGTACAGTTCCACACACACTGACTCTCACTGGGGAACGGGTCCCACACACACTGACTCTCACTGGGGTACAGTTCCACTCACACTGACTCTCACTGGGGAACGGGTCCCACACACGCTGACTCTCACTGGGGTACAGTTCCACACACACTGACTCTCACTGGGGAACGGGTCCCACACACACTGACTCTCACTGGGGTACAGTTCCACACACACTGACTCTCACTGGGGAACGGTTCCACACACACTGACTCTCACTGGGGAATGGGTTCCACACACACTGACTCTCACTGGGGTACAGTTCCACACACACTGACTTTCACCAGGGAACAGTTCCACACACACTGACTCTCACTGGGATACAGTTCCACACACACTGACTCTCAGTGAGGTACGGGTCCCACACACACTGACTCTCACTGGGGTCAGGGTTCCACACACACTGATTCTCACTGGGGTACAGTTCCACACACACTGACTCTCACTGGGGTACAGTTCCACACACACTGACTCTCACTGGGATACGGGTTCCACACACACTGACTCACTGGGGAACGGGTCCCACACACACTGACTCTCACTGGGGTCCAGTTCCACACACACTGACTCTCACTGGGGAACAATTCAACACACACTGACTCTCACTGGGCTACGGGTTCCACACACACTGACTCTCACTGGGGAACGGGTCCCACACACACTGACTTTCACTGGGGTACAGTTCCACACACACTGACTCTCACTGGGACCAGTTCCCCACACACTGACTCTCACTGGGAACAGTTCCACACACACAGACTTTCAATGGGGTACAGATTCCACACACACTGACACTCACTGGGGAATGGGTCCCACACACACTGACTCTCACTGGGGTACGGGTTCCACACACACTGACTCTCACTGGAGTACAGTTCCACACACACTGACTCTCACTGGGGTACAGGTTCGACACACACTGACTCTCGCTGGGAACAGTTCCACACACACTGACTCTCACTGGGAACAGTTCCACACACACTGACTCTCACTGTGGTACAGTTCCACACACACTGACTCTCACTGCGGTACAGTTCAACACACACTGATTCTCACTGTGGTATACTTCAACACACACTGATTCTCACTGGGAACAGTTCAACACACACTGATTCTCACTGGGATACAGTTCCACACACACTGACTCTCATTGTGGTACAGTTCCACACATACTGACTCTCACTGTGGTATTCTTCAACACACACTGACTCTCACTGGGGAACAGTTCCACACACACTGACTCTCACTGGAGTACAGTTCCACACACAGACTTTCAATGGGGTACAGGTTCCACACACACTGACTCTCACTGGGGTACAGGTTCCACACACACTGACTCTCGCTGGGAACAGTTCCACACACACTGACTCTCACTGTGGTACAGTTCCACACACACTGACTCTCATTGTGGTACAGTTCCACACATACTGACTCTCACTGTGGTATTCTTCAACACACACTGACTCTCACTGGGGAACAGTTCCACACACACTGACTCTCACTGGAGTACAGTTCCACACACAGACTTTCAATGGGGTACAGGTTCCACACACACACTGACTCTCACTGGGGTACAGGTTCCACACACACTGACTCTCGCCGGGAACAGTTCCACACACACTGACTCTCACTGGGGTACAGTTCCACACACACTGATTCTCACTGGGGAACAGTTCCACACACACTGACTCTCACTGGAGTACAGTTCCACACACAGACTTTCAATGGGGTACAGGTTCCACACACACACTGACTCTCACTGGGGTACAGGTTCCACACACACTGACTCTCGCCGGGAACAGTTCCACACACACTGACTCTCACTGGGGTACAGTTCCACACACACTGATTCTCACTGGGATACAGTTCCACACACACTGACTCTCGCTTGGGAACATTTCCACACACACACTGACTCTCACTGGGGTACACTGTTTCCAGACACACTGACTCTCACGGGCTTAAAGGTCCCATACACACTGAACTGACCCTCCATTGGGGTATGGATTCCACACACACACTGATGCTCACTGGGCCGAAGGTTCCACTTGCACTGACTCTCGCTGGGGTATGGTTTCCACACACACTGACTCTCACTAGGGGACAGGTTCTACGCAGATTATCCCAGCTGGCGTATAGTTTCACACAGACTGTCTCTCACTGGGGTACATTTCCACACAAACTGACTCTTATGTGGTCCATTTGCATACACTCTGACTCTCACTGGGGTGCAGTTGCACACACACTGGCATTTGCAATCACAATTATTAAAAAATAATTGGAAACCAATAAACCTCTAATAATCTAATAAACCCCTGAATTCAAACACACCATCACTGATATTGCTAACAAAACCAAAATCTATTTCGATGTATAAACAAATGTTATTCTTCAAGCACCTATTATGTCTGTAAATAACAAGAATTAAAGTCTCCTAAACGTGTCAATCATTATTGGATCAAAAGATCACCTGCTGAACCAAAACTACCATGGATTTTGAAACCCAATCGAGCATTGATAATGACAACAGCTGTCAGACAAAAGCTACATTACCTGAAACTGACCCATCAGATGGTGACCCAATTCCATTTCAAAGTAGATTGTCTGTCAATCAACGGTGGTGTTGAGATGTTTTACAATGTTCAAAGCAGTTCTAGCAGTTGATTTGAATCACCACCCAAATCATGACGGCCTCGACTGATAGCACATTTAGTTTTATATTTCTTACTACATGGTCAGTTGGAAAACATGGTAATGGATGTCAACAATGACACAATAATGATCAAAGTAAGGGTCGATTTACAGGACTTGGCATTAAACTGGAAAATGAAATATTTAGAAGGCTATAGAGAAAGAACAAGTGATACTTTTTTGATAGTTCTTAGTTCTGGAAGTGACTTGATGGGTTGTAAGCTGTTCAATTCTTTGTTTCATGGAGTTTGCTGATGTCCTATCACAAAATGACATATTTCATGATAACTTGATCAATTCAGCACAATCACATTGACGTGTCACGGTTTAGTTACTGGACTAATAAACCAGTACTCGTCCAAGCCTCACCCTGATTTGTGTGCGAATTTGATTTGAGTTTTAATAAGAATCTGACAACAGGAAAAGTGCTGATGAAAGCTGTAGATTGTCATAAAAACCCAGCTGGTTCAAGAGTGGGGAAGGAATCTTGCTGTCCGTACGTGATCCCAGTCCCACACTAACATGGTTGTCTCGTATCTGAATCTGAAGTCATCACTTAGTTGTATTCAGCATTATCTTGGGGAAACTGAGAACATGCAATGAATACTGACCTTGCTGAGAATGAATTGAGAAAACAAGGCAATTTTTTTGTCTGGAGTGAGTTGCAGACTAAGTCTGTTCCATTTGTCTGTTCCATAAAGTCTGTTATTACCATGGGCAGCACGGTGGCATAGTGGTTAGCACTGCTGTCTCACAGCGCCAGGGTTCAATTCTGACCTCGGGTGACTGCATGGTGTTTGCACATCATCCATGTGCTGGGTCTTCAATTTCATCCCACAGTCCAAAGATGTGCAGGTTAGATGGATTGTCCATAATAAATTGCCTCTTAGTATCCAAAGGCTCGAACCATAGAATAGATTCTGTACAATGCAGAAAGAGGCCATTTCATGGCAGCACGGTGGGTTAGCCCTGCTGCCTCACGGCGCCAAGGTCCCAGGTCATTTCTAAAAATGACAAACAGCAGTGGCCCCAAAACAGATCCTTGCGGTACACCACTAGTAACTGAAATCCAGGATGAACATTTGCCATCAACCACCACCCTCTGTCTTCTTTCAGCTAGCCAATTACTGATCCAAACCGCTAAATCACCTTCAATCCCATACTTCCGTATTTTCTGCAATAGACTACCGTGTGGAACCTTATCAAATGCCTTACTGAAATCCATATACACCACATCACCAATTTACCCTCATCCACCTGTTTGGTCACCTTCTCAAAAAAACTCAATAAGGTTTGTGAGGCATGACCTACCCTTCACAAAACCATGCTGAGTATCGCTAATCAACTTGTTCTTTTCAACCTTTATAAACCCTATCTCTTATAAACTTTTCCAACATTTTACCCACAACCGAAGTAAGGCTCACAGGTCTATAATTACCAGGGTTGTCTCTACTCCCCTTCTTGAACAAGGGGACAACAAGAAGACTCCAGTCTTCCGGCACTATTCCTGTCGACAAAGACGACATAAAGATCAAGGACAAAGGCTCTGCAATCTCCTCCCTGGCTTCCCAGAGAATCCTAGGATAAATCCCATCTGGCCCAGGGGACTTATCTATTTTTACACTTTCCAAAATTGCTAACACCTCCTCCTTGTGAACCTCAATCCCATCTAGCCTGGTCGACTGTACCTGAGTATTCTCCTCGACAACATTGTCTTTCTCCAGTGTAAACACTGACGGAAAATATCCATTTAACGCTTCCCCTATCTCCTCTGATTCCAAACACAACTTTACACTACTATCCTTGATTGGCCCTAATCTTACTCTAGTCATTCTTTTGTTCTGATATACCTATAGAAAGCCTTAGGGTTTTCCTTGATCCTATCCGCCAACGACTTTTCGTGTCCTCTTCTTGCTCTTCTTAACTCTCCCTTTAGGTCCTTCCTGGCTAACTTGTAACTCTCAAGTGTCCTAACTGAGCCTTCATGTCTCATCCTAACATAAGCCTTCTTCTTCCTCTTGACAAGTGCTTCAACTTCCTTAGTAAACCACGGTTCCCTTGCTCGACAACTTCCTCCCTGCCTGACAGGTACATACTTATCAAGGACATGCAGTAGCTGTTCCTTGAAAAAGCTCCACATTTCGATTGTACCCATCCCCTGCAGTTTCCTTCCCCATCCTATACATCCTAAATCTTGCCGAATAGCATCATAATTGCCTTTCCCCCAGCTATAATTCCTGCCTTGCGGTATATACCTATCCCTGCCCATCGCTAAAGTAAACATAACCGAATTGTGATCACTATCACCAAAGTGCTCACCTACCTCCAAATCTAACACCTGGCCGGGTTCATTACCCAGTACCAAATCCAATGTGGCATCGCCCCTTGTGGCCTATCTACATACTGTGTCAGAAAACCCTCCTGCACACACTGCACAAAAACTGACCCATCTATAGTACTCGAACTATAGTATTTCCAGTCAATATTTGGAAAGTTAAAGTCTCCCATAACAACTACCCTGTTACTCTCGCTCCTGTCGAGAATCATCTTTGCAATCCTTTCCTCTACATCTCTGGAACTATTCGGAAGTCTATAGACAACTCCCAACAGGGTGACCTCTCCTCTCCTGTTCCTAACCTCGGCCCGTACTACCTCAGTAGACGAGTCCTCAAACGTCCTTTCTGCCGCCGTAATACTTTCCTTGATTAACAATGCCACACCCCCCCCCCCCCCCCCCTCTTTTACCATCTTCTCTGTTCTTCCAGAAACATCTAAATCCTGGAACCTGCAACAACCATTCCTGTCCCTGCTCTACCCATGTCTCCAAAATAGCCACAACATCGAGATCCCAGGTACCAACCCATGCTGCAAGCTCACCCACCTTATTCCGGATGCTCCTGGCGTTGAAGTAGACACACTTCAAACCAGGATCTTGTTTGCCGGTGCCCTCTTTTGAACTTTTAACCCTATCCCTGACCTCACTACAACATCCTGTACACTGGGACTACAATTTAGGTTCCCACCCCCCTGCTGAATTAGTTTAAACCCCCCCGAAGAGCACTAGCAAATCTCCCCCCCAGGATATTGGTACCCCTCTGGTTCAGGTGAAGACCATCCTGTTTGTAGAGGTCCCACCTACCCCAGAATGAGCCCCAATTATCCAGAAACCAAAACCCTCCCTCCTGCACCATCCCTGTAGCCACGTGTTCAACTCCTCTCTCTCCTTATTTCTCACTTCGCTAGCACGTGGCACAGGTAACAACCCAGAGATGATAACTCTGTTTGTTCTAGCTTTCAGCTTCCACCCTCGCTCCCTGAATTTCTGTCTCAAATCCCCATCTCTCTTCCTACCTATGTCGTTGGTACCTATGTGGACCACGACTTGGGGCTGCTCCCCCTCCCCCTTAAGGACCCCAAAAACACAATCAGAGACATCACGAACCCTGGCACCTGGGAGGCAACACACCAACCGTGAGTCTCTTTCGTTCCCACAGAGCCTCCTGTCTGTTCCTCTAACTATGGAGTCCCCAATGACAAGTGCTCTGTTCCTCTTCTCCCTTCCCTTCTGAGCAACAGGGACAGACTCTGTGCCAGAGACCTGTGCCCCATTGCTTACCCCTGGTAAGTCCCCCCCCAACAGTATCCAAAACGGTATACTTGTTATTGAGGGGAACGACCACAGGGGATCCCTGCACTGCCTGCCAGTTCCCTCTCGTTCCCCTGACGGTAACCCATCTACCTTCTTCTTTTGCCTGAGGTGTGACTACCTCCCTATAACTCCTCTCAATAACCCCCTCCGCCTCCCAAATGATCCGAAGTTCCTCCAGCTCCAGGTCCCTAACGCGGTTCTCGAGCAGCTGGAGTTGGGTGCACTTCCCGCAGATGTAGTCAGCAGGGACACGCGAGGTGACCCTTTCCTCCCACATTCTGCAGGAGGAACATAAGCTGTCACTCGAGAACAGCCCCTTCACAAACCACCTTCAACTTACACTGACCGCACTGCACGTATGCAAATCTCCCCGGAACAGCCAATCAGAAGCACTGCTCTGCTGCCCTCTGCTCTACAGGCAGCAAATATCAATAACAAAGGATGTATTGAGAATGTATCGTACAAAATATAGTGCAAACTGCGAGTTAAGGTATTTTGTTGCAAATACCCAGAGACATATGTTCAGGCTTGGGGGGTCTGTTTCCTTTAGAAGTCAGGTACCCGACTTCTCGTTCTAATATTTGTGTGTGTCTCCCTGGTATTGGAGCATTCCAGGGCCTGCTTGCGGTCCCCCAGGGGGGCCCTTCCTGTTGTTGCTTCCTGGGCTGTCCTCCCGTTTCCTTGGCTGTCCTCCCCGACTCTGCCCTTTTGGTCCCTCCGCCCTATTTCTCCTGTGTTCTGGGTTATGTCTCCTCCTCCACATACTTAAATCCCATCCCCCCACAACCTCCCTTCCCACTCCTTCTTTGTCAATTTTAATCTCCCCCCATTCCCTTATTGGTTGCTGGTTACAAACAGGTCCTCAAACAAGTTGGTAAATTACTTCCATGTTTTGTGGAAGCCGCCTTCCGATCCGCTGATGGCAAATTTTATTTTTTCCATTTTGAGGAATTCGGCTATGTCGAACGGCCAGTCCCTGGCCTTAGGTGACGCTGCTGATCTTCAGCTGTGCAGGATTCTCCAGGCGGGAGACTAGGGAGGCAAAGATTAGGGCATCTGTGCCTCTCTCTCCCTGTGAAGAGTTCTAACTGTTCTGATACACTGAAGACACATCTTTTGGGCACGGCTATTCCCTCACCCCCTCAACCCTGGATATCGAGTCGAAGAATGCGGTCCAGCACCTGACAAGTCTGGGACATGTCCAGAACCTGTGGCTGTGATTTGTCGGACCTCCCTGGCACCCTTCGCAATTGTTCTCCATCTCCGGACAGAACCTGCTCATGCATATTCTTGTCAAGTGCGACCTGTTCACCACCTTTATCTGCATTAGGCTCAGCCCTGCGCATGAGGAGGTGAAGTTTGCTCTGTAAAGTGCCTCGATCCAGACTCTCTCCTTATTTTCATGCCTAGTTCTTCCTCACAGTTGTCCCTAGTCTCATCCAGTGTGACCTTGTTTCTTCCAGTAGTTGTCCGTACATGTCAGCACAGTCACCATCCCCTAGCTCGCCCACGGTTAGAAGTCTGTCCAGCAGGGGCAGCACGGTGGTACAGTGGTTAGCACTGCTGCCTCACGGCGCCGAGGTCCCAGGTTCGATCCCGGCTCTGGGTCACTGCCCATGTGGAGTTTGCACATTCTCCCCGTGTTTGTGTGGGTTTCGCCCCCACAACCCAAAGATGTGCAGGGTAGGTGGATTGGCCATGCTAAATTGCCCCTTAATTGGAGAAAATAAATTGCGTACTCTAAATTTACGAAAAAATAAAGAAGTCTGACGAGCAGGGAGTGTCCTGGTTGTTGGAGAAACGTTGCTGTCTCCTTGTGGAGGAAGTTCCTCAGTTGCATGTATCGCAACTTGTTCTCTTTTGGTTGCTGTAACTTGCCCAACGTCACCATCCTACTGACTATATTTACGATCTGTTTTTGAAAGAGGCGTCCAAGAGTTGCCAGAGTGAATTTATGGTTCTTACAAAAAGGGGCCATTGCAGATATTGCTATCAATCCATAGTCTTGCCTTAACTGGTGCCACGCACTGAGCATAGCCACTACCACCAGGTTTTTCAAGTATTTAGCTGGGATGAATGGGAATGAAGTCATGGTCAGTGCTTGGAGGGATGTCCCAGAGCAGCAGATTTCTTCCATTTTTACCCATTCGGCTCTTGGGCCTTTGACCCAACCTTGTACTCTATCTGCGGTAGCTCCCAGTTGTAGAGCTGGAAATTCGGGAGGGCTAGCCCCTCATGCCTCTCCTTCTTTGTAGGATGCTCTTTCGGATCACACCATGATTGATTTGTCTAGGTTGGTGAAGAAGGCCTTGGATGAAGATCGAGAGCGGTCTGAACAAGAAGAGGAACCTGGGCAGTACATTCATTTTAATTGTCTGTGTTCTCCCTGCCAGGGAAAGCGGGAGTGTGTACCACCTCAGCAGGTCCCTTGACCTCCTCCATTTGGCTCGACAGGTTCCATTTGTGGATCTGTGTCCAGTTCGTGGGCTATTTGGATCCCCAGGTATTGGAATTTGGTTTGGGTCAGCTTGAACATCGTTTTCCCCAGCTCTGATTCCCCATCCCACATATTTCCCTTTTACTCACATTGGGTTTGTAGCCTGAGACATTTCCAAACTCCCTCAGGAATTCCATTATTCCTCCCATGCTGGCTTGAGGGTTTGAGATGTAGAGAAGCAGATCATCTGCACAGAGCAATACTCTGTGCTCTCTTTCCTCTCTAGATGCCTCTCCACCCCTTCGCTGATCTGAGAGTGATAGCCTGTGGCTTGATTGCTAGAGCAAATAGAAGTGGGGATAAGAGGCATCCTTGCCTTGTGCTTCAGTGTAGCTGAAAGTATCCAGACCTGGTGGCTTGTCTGCATGCCCGCCATGGGAGCGCTGTACAGTAGCTTCACCCATGAGGTGAATCCTAGCCTGAACCCAAACCATTCTAGTATCTCTCTGAGGTACCGCCATTCGACCCTATCAAAGGTCTTCTCTGTGTCAAGGGAGAATCATCACTTCCGGTGTCTCTTCCTCGGGTGGGATCATGATCACGTTCAACAGGCGTCTGATGTTCGCTGTTAGTTGCCTGTCCTTCACAAAACTCACCCGATCCTCCGCGACTACATCTGGCACGCAGCTCTCCAGTCACCTCGCCAGGACCTTCGCGTCAGTGTTTAGGAACGAGATGTTCTGCATGATCCGCATGTCAGGTCTTTGTCCTTTTTAGGGATCATCAATATCGAGTCATGTGCCAGCATGGGTGGCAGGATCCCTCTCAATAGCAAGTCATTGAACATCTCCCGGACCCAGCGCCCTCCCCGACTTCATGGAGTTTTTGCTGTCCATGATCTCCCCCAGTGCTTGTGGTGCTTCGTGTCCCTGTTTTCTGTCCTCCCCCATGGCTGGTATGTCCAGTCCATCGAGGAACTAGAATCATAGAATCGTTTGTTTCAACTTCGCGTCCCCCTCTGGTGGCTCGGAGGTGTACAGCTCCCTGTAGTATGTCAAGAATGCCTCATTGATCTTGGCTCAGGCTGTGGCTTGTCCACTGTTCCTGTCCTTCACCTGTGCTATTTCCCATGTGGCTGCCTGCTTCCTCAGCTGGTGAGCCAGTAGGTGGCTGGTCTTGTCTCCATGTTCCCCATGTTTGGCGTGGCTGGTTCACTGCTTTCCCGGTTACAAACTCCATTTGTAACTTTTTCCTCTCCGCAAGTAGTTCCACGCTCAGGGCCGTGGAGTATCGCCGGTCCACCTCCAATTTGGTGTTGACCAGTTCCTGCCCAGCCGCCCTCTCCTTTCTGCCCTTAAGCGCACTCTATGTGATTATTTCCCCCCTTATCACTGCTTTCAATGCCTCCCAGAATGTGGAAGGTGAGACCTTCCCGTTCTGGTTGCAGGTTTCTAATCCCTCGATAGCCTGTGACATTTTCTTGCAGATCGACATGTCGACAAGCAGGGCCGTGTCCAGCCTCCATGGGGGAACACTGGGCCTAGCCCATCTCCAACCTCACATCCACGTAGTGCGGAGCGTGGTCGGAAATTACTATCGCAGAATATTCCGCCCCTACTATCTCTCGAAGCACAGCTCCACCACCAGAAGTCCTCATTAGGTACATCCTTAAATACAAAGAGTATAAATGGATTTCCTTTGCCCCAATCCTCTGGATAATCCTGACTATAGGCCCGCAACATGGTCTTTTAAGTTTGATGCCAACTTTCTAATGCTATTGTGATTCTGTATGGGTTAAATTGCTTAACTCCGAAGCTATCCACAACCATCATAAAATTGTAACCCTGATCTGATTGAATTTCTTTTGGCAGTCCATATCTGGTAAAAAAATTTGGTTAACTCCTCTACAACCCTCTTGACTGTATTGCTTCTTAAAAGGTTCCTCAAATGCTGGAATGGGTATTAAAGGGACTGGCTTGATCACCGCTTGAGGTTTCCCTAATATCTGAAGTGTGTGACACATAAGGAAAAATTTCACTACATTCTCATGTAGTCCAGGCCAATTAAAATGATTTTGGATTTTTGCTTGAGCTTTCCTGACTACTTAATGACCCCCTACTGGAACCTCAGGCACTACCTGCAAAACCTCCTTTCTATAACCCAGCGGTAATACCACTTGAACTTTTGTCTACTCATCTGCCTGAATATGTAAAGATCTGCATCTTCCCTTTAGTATATTATTTCTAATGTAATAACACTCTGGTACACACTCAGATTCTATTTCAGTATATGCTTTCTGATGTAACTGCTTTATCCCAGAATCTTTCTGCTATAATTCAACCAACTTTCTTGAACTAAAGCTATCTGCTTCATCCACTACCTACTCTTTTTTTTATTAACCATTTGATCAAACATGGTTTCTGACAACTGAACTTGAGCCTTCTTATCGGTACTCCTCGGGTTCTCTTGCTCCTATCTCACCATGTGGATCTGTGATCGTGTCACTACACAACCAGGAAAAATCCCAGGATATGCTTCATGCGACATCTCAGTTAGAACATAGAACATAGAACAGTACAGCACAGAACAGGCCCTTCGCCCCTCAATGTTGTGCCGAGCAATGATCACCCTACTCAAACCCATGTATCTACCCTATACCCGTAACCCAACAACCTCCCCTCACCTTACTTTTTTTTAGGACACTACGGGCAATTTAGCATGGCCAATCCACCTAACCCGCACATCTTTGGACTGTGGGAGGAAACCGGAGCACCCGGAGGAAACCCACGCACACACGGGGAGGACGTGCAGACTCCGCACAGACAGTGACCCAGCCGGGAACCGAACCTGGGACCCTGGAGCTGTGAAGCATTTATGCTAATCAGCATGCTACCGTGCTGCCCTGTTGTTTGACGTTTCACTGTTTTTTCAACAACAGTGGACATCACTCTCACCTGTGATCTAGCTATATCATTATCCAAGATAAATTGTACCCCTGAAAAAGATAAGGGGCGGGATTCTGCCGTAATCGGCGGGGTGGTCAACTCCAGCAAGAAGGAGTGGCGTGAACCACTCCGGCGTCGGGCCGCCCCAAAGGGGCAGAATCCTCCACACCTTCAGGGGCGAGGCTGGCCCCAGAGTGGTTTGCACCCCGCCGGCTGACTGGAAGGGGCTTGGCGCCACGCCAACCGGCGCCGAAGGACCTCCGCCGGCCGGCGCGGATTTGGCACATGCGCGGGAGTTCCAGCATGTGCTGCCGTCATCCCTGTGCCTCCGCAGAGGGCTTCGTTTCTGCACTGGCCATGGCGGACTGCTGCGGAAGAATAGAGTGCCCCCACGGCACAGGCCCTCCCACGGATCGGTGGGCCCCGATCGTGGGCCAGATCCCCCCCGTGCCCCCCCCCAGAGAACCCCGGAGGCCGCCTGTGCCGCCAGGTCCCGCCGGTAAGGACCTACTCTAATTTACGCCTGCGGGAACAGCAAAAAAGGGGCGGCCACTTGGCCCATCACGGGCGAGAGAATCACCGGGGGGGGGGGGGGGGGGGGTGCGCTGCCAGTTGCCGCCATCCGGCGCGATTCCCGCCCCCACCAATTCTCTGGCACCGTAGAATTCGGCAGCCGGCGGGGGGCAGAATTCACCCCCCCCGGGCGATTCTCCGACCTGGCGGGGGGTCGGAGAATCCCGCCCAAGCTTTCAATGACCCTTACCACCGCACCACTTTTCACTGGAATCTCTAACCTTACCTTACATAATGGCACACTACTCCTCTCACCACTAATTCCACATATTACCACCTTTTCTGGCGATACTCCTTCCAAAGTACGTATATCCTTATCTCTCACCTTTAAAGATTGACTTGCTCCTGTGTACTTCAAGATCTTAATCTCCTTACCTACTCCATCTTATATACATGAGTAAACAGTATCCTCCAAAAATACAATCTTTAAAAAGATCTGACACCAGATTATCCACCAACCTCTGAATAGGTGGTACACTCTGTTGCACTTTTTCCATGGGGACCATGTTTTTTCTTCCCAATTTAATAAGCCCCAACTGGCTTATCTTGTTTGTTTTTTTAAAAATTTAGAGTACCCAATTATTTTTTTCCAATTAAGGGGCAATTTAGCGTGACCAATCCACCTAATCTGCACATCTTTGGGTTGTGGGGGTGAAACCCACGCAGACACGGGGAGAATGTGCAAACTCCACACAGACAGTGACCCAGGGCCGGGATTCGAACCCGGGTCCTCAGCGCCGTAGGCAGCAATGCTAATCACTGTGCCACTGTGCTGCCCCGGCTTATCTTGTTTTAACAAGTGTGTCTTCCCAGTACTTTTCTTAAGCTACCAAAACGGCAACTTCATGTGTCCAATTTTATTACAATGAAAACATTTTAGTTTCCTTGTCCCACTGCCACGCTCATAGGTTTCCTTTTTAACCTGAAGAAATTCTCCTTAACATCACCAACTTAACCCCCTTTGCATTGACCACCTGTGAATTTCTCATTTCCCCTGTTTCTATCCTTCACAGACTAAATTGATGTTGAAAACTGGACTTTGCTTTGTGAAATAATTCAAAATCATCTGCCATTTCTGCTGCCAGTCTAGCAGTTTTAACTCTTTGCTCTTCCACATGAGTTCTGACTACTGTGGGAAGTGAATCTTTAAATTCTTCCAAAATAATTGTTTCCTTAAAAGCATCATGTGTTTGATCTATTTTTAATGCTTTCACCTTTCAAAATTATTTTGTTTATTTCTTTCAAATTTGATATCATAGATATATCATAGGATTTGCAGTGCAGAAGGAGGCCATTTGGGCCATCGAGTGTGCTCCGGCTCTTGGAAAGAGCACTCTACCCAAGGACAACACCTCCACCTTATCCCCATAACCCAGTAACCCCACCCAACACTAAGGGCAATTTAGCCTGGCCAATCCACCCAACCTGCACATCTTTGGACTGTGGGGGGAAACCGCAGCACCCGGAGGAAACCCACGCACACACGGGGAGGATGTGCAGACTCCACACAGTCAGTGACCCAGGCTGGAATCGAACCTGGGACCCCGGAGCTGTGAAGCAATTGTGCTATCCACAAAGCTACCGTGCTGCCCATATTTGTTTGACCTGATTCTTTCCTTAGATTTCTAAACTTCTGTCTGTAGGCTTCTGGCACTTGCTCAAATGCACTTAATATGTTTTTTCTCAACTCATCATAATCCCTACATACCACCCGTGATAGTGAGGAAAATACTTTACTAGCTCTACTGAAAAGCCGTGAATGACTATGATTTAGTAGCCATTACTGAAACATGGTTAAAGGATGGTCACGACTGGGAGTTAAATATCCGAGGGTATCAAACTATTCGGAAAGACAGAGTGGATGGTAAGGGAGGTGGTGTTGCTCTGTTATTTAAGGATGACATCCGGGCAATAGTTAGGGATGATATCGGTGCTATGGAGGATAAGGTTGAATCCATTTGGGTGGAAATCAGGAATAGTAAGTCGAAAAAGTGACTGATAGGAGTAGTCTATCGGCCACCAAATAGTAACATTATGGTGGGGCAGGCAATAAACAAAGAAATAACTGATGCATGTAGAAATGGCACATCAGTTATCATGGGGGATTTTAATCTACATGTTGATTGGTTTAACCAGGTCGGTCAAGGCAACCTTGAGGAGGAGATTATAGAATGTATCCGCGATAGTTTCCTAGAACAGTATTTAATGGGACCTACGAGGGAACAAGCGGTCCTAGATCTTGTCCTGTGTAATGAGACAGGATTGATTCATGATCTCATAGTTAGGGATCCTCTCGGAAGGAGCGATCACAATATGGGGGAATTTAAAATACAGATGGAGTGTGCGAAGGTAAAATTAAATATTAGTGTTTTGTGTTTAAACGAAGGAGATTACAAGGGGATGAGAGAAGAACTAGCTAAGATAGACTGGGAGCAATGACTTTATGGTGGAACAGTTGAGGAACAGTGGAGAACCTTCCAAGCGATTTTTCACAGTGCTCAGCAAAGGTTTATACCAACAAAAAGGAAGGACGGTAGAAAGAGGGAAAATCGACCGTGGATATCTAAGGAAATAAGGGAGAGTATCAAATTGAAGGAAAAAGCATACAAAGTGGCAAAGATTGGTGGGAGACGAGGGGACTGGGAAATATTTAAGGGGCAACAGAAAGCTACTAAAAAAGCTATAAAGAAGAGTAAGATAGAGTATGAGAGTAAACTTGCTCAGAATATAAAAACAGACAGCAAACGTTTTTACAAATATATAAAGCAAAAAAGAGTGGCTAAGGTAAATATTGGTCCTTTAGAGGATGAGAAGGGAGTTTTAATAATGGGAGATGAGGAAATGGCTGAGGAACTGAACAGGTTTTTTGGGTCGGTCTTCACAGTGGAAGACACAAATAATATGCCAGTGACAGATAGAAATGAGGTTATGACAGGTGATGACCTTGAGAGGATTGTTATCACTAAGGAGGTAGTGATGAGCAAGCTAATGGGGCTAAAGGTAGACAAGTCTCCTGGCCCTGATGGAATGCATCCCAGAGTGCTAAAAGAGATGGCTAGGGAAATTGCAGATGCACTAGTGATGATTTACCAAAATTCACTAGACTCTGGGGTGGTCCCGGTGGATTGGAAATTAGCAAACGTGACACCACTGTTTAAAAAAGGAGGTAGGCAGAGAGCAGGAAATTATAGGCCAGTGAGCTTAACGTCGGGAGTAGGGAAGATGCCGGAATCTATCATCAAGGAAGAAATAGCGAGGCATCTGGATAGAAATTGTCCCATTGGGCAGACGCAGCATGGGTTCATAAAGGGCAGGTCGTGCCTAACTAATTTAGTGGAATATTTTGAGGACATTACCAGTGCAGTAGATAACGGGGAGCCGATGGATGTGGTATATCTGGATTTCCAGAAAGCTTTTGACAAGGTGCCACACAAAAGGTTGCTGCATAAGGGCAGCATGGTGGTTAGCATAAATGCTTCACAGCTCCAGGATCCCAGGTTCGATTCCCGGCTGGGTCACTGCCTGTGCGGAGTCTGCACGTCCTCCCCGTGTGTGCGTGGGTTTCCTCCGGGTGCTCCGGTTTCCTCCCACAGTCCAAAGATGTGCGGGTTAGGTGGATTGGCCAGGCTAAATTGCCCTTAGTGTCCTAAAAAATAAGGTTAATGGGGGTTGTTGGGTTACTGGTATAGGGTGGATACGTGGGCTTGAGCAGGGTGATCATTGCTCGGCACAACATCGAGGGCCGAAGGGCCTGTTCTCTGCTGTACTGTTCTAATTCTAATTCTAATAAGATAAAGATGCATGGCATTAAGGGTAAAGTAGTAGCATGGATAGAGGATTGGTTAGTTAATAGAAAGCAAAGAGTGGGGATTAATGGGTGCTTCTCTGGTTGGCGATCAGTAGCTAGTGGTGTCCCTCAGGGATCCGTGTTGGGCCCACAATTGTTCACAATCTACATAGATGATTTAGAGTTGGGGACCAAGTGCAATCCAAGTTTGCAGATGACACTAAGATGAGTGGTAAAGCGAAAAGTGCAGAGGATACTGGAAGTCTGCAGAGGGATTTGGATAGGTTAAGTGAATGGGCTAGGGTCTGGCAAATGGAATACAATGTTGACAAATGTGAGGTTATCCATTTTGGTAGGAATAACAGCAAACGGGATTATTATTTAAACAATAAAATATTAAAGCATGCTGCTGTGCAGAGACCTGGGTGTGCTAGTACATGAGTCACAGAAAGTTGGTTTACAGGTGCAACAGGTGAATAAGAAGGCAAATGGAATTTTGTCCTTCATTACTAGAGGGATGGAGTTTAAGACTAGGGAGGTTATGCTGCAATTGTATAAGGTGTTAGTGAGGCCACACCTGGAGTATTGTGTTCAGTTTTGGTCTCCTTACTTGAGAAAGGACGTACTGGCACTGGAGGGTGTGCAGAGGAGATTCACTAGGTTACTCCCAGAGCTGAAGGGGTTGGATTATGAGGAGAGGGTGAGTAGACTGGGACTGTACTCGTTGGAATTTAGAAGGATGAGGGGGGATCTTATAGAAACATTTAAAATTATGAAGGGAATAGATAGGATAGATGCGGGCAGGTTGTTTCCACTGGCGCGTGAAAGCAGAACTAGGGGGCATAGCCTCAAAATAACGGGAAGTAGATTTAAACATAGAACATAGAACGATACAGCGCAGTACAGGCCCTTCGGCCCTCGATGTTGCACCGACATGGAAAAAAAAACTAAAGGCCGTCTAACCTACACTATGCCCTTATCATCCATATGCTTATCCAATAAACTTTTAAATGCCCTCAATGTTGGCGAGTTCACTACTGTTGCAGGTAGGGCATTCCACGGCCTCACCACTCTTTGCGTAAAAAACCCACCTCTGACCTCTGTCCTATATCTATTACCCTTCAATTTAAGGCTATGTCCCCTCGTGATAGCCACCTCCATCCGCGGGAGAAGGCTCTCGCTGTCCACCCTATCTAACCCTCTGATCATTTTGTATGCCTCTATTAGGTCACCTCTTAACCTTCTTCTCTCTAACGAAAACAACCTCAAGTCCATCAGCCTTTCCTCATAAGATTTTCCCTCCATACCAGGCAACATCCTGGTAAATCTCCTCTGCACCCGTTCCAAAGCTTCTACGTCCTTCCTATAATGGGGCGACCAGAACTGTACGCAATACTCCAAATGCGGCCGTACTAGAGTTTTGTACAACTTTAGGTGTTTATGGTGTTTGGGCCGGAAAGTGGAGCTGAGTCCACCAAATGTCAGCCATGATCTCATTGAATGGCGGAGCAGGCTTGAGGGGCCAGATGGCCTACTCCTGCTCCTAGTTCTTATGTTCTTATGTTCTTCCTGGCCAACTCTGTTTGAACCAACATTACCCACATAGTCTTTGGCCAATTCAATTGTTTAGCTACTTTTTCAAATGAGATAAAAAAAAGGCTTCCACATCTTTCTCGTCAAATCTTGGCAGTGCTTGAATATATTTAAACATATCCCAACTGTCCTTTTGACCAGGAAGTGTTTCTCCTTCCTTAGACTTTCCTCAGCTATTGTCTTTAACTCTAACATTTTAAGCTGCTATTCCTGTTTTAGAACATAGAACATAGAACAGTACAGCACAGAACAGGCCCTTCGGCCCTCAATGTTGTGCCGAGCCATGATCACCCTATTTTGTTTCCGAATCCCTCCCCATCATTTCAATTTTGTGAAATTCAAACTCTCTCTTTAGTCTTTTCTCTTGCCTTGCCACTCTCTCCTTTTTTTTCCCTGCATTTCCAACTGTTTCATTTGTAATTAAATTCTAGCTAATTCTAATGATTCAAGCTGTTCCTCTGGCAAATGTAAATGCTGAACTCTTGGTTGTATTATCTCTATCTCCCTCACCCCTTCAGATAAAGTTAACTGCAGTTTGCCAAACCCAAAGATTTGGATAAAGTCACCCTTTGTAAACCAGCCTGAGTGAACTCTTCTACTGCAAGGAAAATCTTTGCAACTGAAAGAGCCATCTCTTTCATTCTATGTTTAAACTTCTTAACCGAAAAGAAAGCAACCATTCCAGACACACTTACATCTTTAAATTCAACAATCCCAAGCCAAACAAGGAATTATATTTTAAGATCATGGTCAAGTGCCCCCAATTTTATTATGACCCCAGACCAGGCCCCAACAGTGGCTAGGATACTGGACAGAAACACCAACATTGTAGTTTTATTATTAAAGACTGCAAGGAAAGGATACTCCGCTTCCAGAGTGATTTCATTAAAAAAGGGATCTGGTCGATTAAAACAAACTTTATTACTCACATTGTATTTAAATATTTTTAACATCACACAAGAAAATATCTTCCAATTACCACTTTCATAATGCTAATCAATGCAGTGGCATAATAACCCTTAACTGTTAACTTTATTCCCACTCAAACAATAAAACAAAATCTTGGCTCTCAATCCACTGTTAAATACAGTTAACACTCAGGAATATCTGTGCATAGAGATGTTCTCTGAGACTGTTTTAAAGAAAAGACCTGGGGCAGAATTCTCCGACCCCCGAGGTTCGGCGGGGGTGGGATTTGTGCCGTGCCGGTTGGCAGGCCCCCCGCGGCGATTCTTCGGCCCACGATGGGCTGAAGTCCCGCCGCTGACAGTTCTTTCCCGCCGGCGTGGTTTAAACCACCTCTGGTACCGGCTGGAGTGGCGGCGCGGGCTGGCTCCGGGGTCCTGGGGGGGGGGACACGGGGCAATCTGACCCTGGGGGGTTCCCCCACGGTGGCCTGGCCCGCGATCGGGGCCCACCGATCAGCGGGCGGGCCTGCGCCGTGGGGGCACTCTTTTTCTTCCGCTCCACCATGGCCTTCACCGGCCATGACGCACCGGCGCGTGCACGGACTTCCCGGCTGGCGGGGCGCCAAAGGCCGTTCGCGCCGGCCGGCGGAATGGGAGCCACTCTGGCGTGGGCCTAGCCCCTCAATGTGAGGGCTTGGCCCCTAAAGGTGCAGAGAATTCCGCACCTTTGGGGAGGCCCAACGCCGGAGGGGTTCACGCCACTCCGTCCCACCAGGACACCCCCCCCCACCCGGGCGGGTAGGGGGGAATCCCGGCCCTGAATCCTGTCAGAACCATGCAGAAACTGGCTGTATTTCTTCAAAATCTTCTTCTCAACTTGTTTCAGCTCACCTTGGAATCAAACAGGTCTGAACTGCCTGGAAAGAAACTGCAAATCTGTCTACAGACATGTCTTTAACTGAACTGCAGTGGGAGAAAATGTTTGACTTCTGCTCACAGCTCAATCTAAAACTCAATGAAACTGCTTTCCTGCAAAATTTATGATCCCTTGGGTGCGATTTACCCACTGGAATCAGGATAGGATGTGGCCTGAAGGTATCGGTAGAGGCCACCCCTGGGATTAGATCTTGCGATCTGGATACCACCCTCAATAGATGGGATCCAGTCTCGCACAGTTAAGTGAGTTTAAAAACCCACTTAGCTGCGCTGACGCCGATTTGAACAGCCACCCGTCATCTATTGGCCTCGCCGAGGAGACCCCAGCTGAGTGCTGATTATGGCAGGTTCCCACAAATGGGGGCCAGGCGGAATGGCACTTGGGTCTCTCAGATGATCGGAGGCTCCTGTGTGGTCAGCCTCTGGCCAGGCTGTCACCCTGGCAGTGCCAGCGTGCCTAGGTGGCACTACCAATGTACCAGGCTGGCATTTTGCCCACACTGGGGATCGGGTGCGTAGATGTCCTGCCAGTATGTGGTGCAGTACGGGGGGGGGGGGGGGGGGGCTCGAGGAACCCCCCCCGACAGGTGGGTTGGGGCATGGGAAGGGTCCTTGAGTCGCATCGAGGGTCAATAGATTGGGTGCCATTTTTAAATCTTTCTGCGCTGAGGAGCTCCATTCGTTGGCGCTCTGCTCGTCAGATATATGGTTAAGTGTGGCTTTGGCGGGCGTCTCTTGCCCAAGGCCGAAAAACAAAGTGCCTGTAAATAGTGGGGTCGTTCCCGGCGTGTTTCTCGCACAGATCAGACTCTGTACTTTTTAAAAGTTAAATCGTGCCTCTTAGCTCCACCCAGTAATTACATAATTTTACCAAGCTGACATTTTAAATTAACTCCACAGGAAACCCCCCTAATCCAAACAAAACTGTTCAGGTTTTGTACAATGTCCTAATTGCACCCCTGACACCCAAAACATACGTGCTTTTTGAACCAGGACTCTTTAAAAACATGACTGCAGCAGTTACACACACAGGTACCCTTGTAAGGCTTGTAACCCTTACTGAACCATACACCTATAATGCATCTGAAATCCCGACATTCATCACAGTTCTCCATGTGTGTATTTATTCTATTTTGGAGACAGCTCCCCATTTCTTTCTGTCTTCAGTGATTGATGGGCCAAATCAGATCACCATCAGGGAGGTGGCTGATACTTTCGCCTTTGTGGAATGGACACCTCCAAGAGCCCATGTCGACCATGTGCTGCTGTCGTATGGACTAGCCAGTGGGGCGAGTGAGAAGACCACGCTGAGACTGCAGCCTACTCTGAGCCAATACTCCCTGCAGAATCTCAGACCTGCGTCACTGTACCAGGTGTCAGTCACTGGCATTCATGAGCATGGACAGAGCCAATCTATAACTGCAGCCTTTACCACAGGTAAGGTGCCCACGTATCCATGTGTCTCTGTATACATATATGTAAGAGTACATGTATGTATATGAAATAAGTATAAAATGTATTCTGCAGAAGAGTCATTTTGATGCGAAACCTTTCTTCGCAACTGCTGCCAGACCTGTTGTGTTTCTCCAGCATGCTCGGTTTGAAATAAATGCATGCACTTGTCTGTTGTTATGATCGTTGTTCAGGCCCTGTGGGGCATACCGATCAGGGCCCGATAGTGTTTTGTTTAAAGTTGATCAATGTTAAGATTGAAGACACCTGCTTTTGGAATAAAGCCACAAGAATGCACAGGTTTTGAACAAAGTCAAACTGTGCAAGTTCAGAAAGGTAATTTACAATATGTATCCTATACTCTAATATTAATGGTAAGTAGGAGGTACATGTAAATTAATAGATGAACTGTAGTCACAAACACACACCACAGAATACATGACAAATGCAACCAAGACAGAGTCCATGGAGTTCTCGGACGTCAGTAAACACCAAGTCACACATTCTCTTTGAAACTCTATCTCATGAGAGATTCCCAACTTCACCTTTGAAATCTTGGACTTCTCTCCAAACTTTACTCATACTTGAATAGCTTTAACAATGGCCCACCTCACAGTATTTCAATCTTGCCTTCTGAGATCCTTTCTCCCTGGGTTTCTGAGGACAGTCAAACACTAGCTCACATGCACATTTTCAGATCAATGGCTGTGCTAAACAGAACAGCACTGCTCCAGAAGGGTGCATTCGCCGCAGTGACACTCTTAAAGTCTGCAGCTCTTTCTTTAACTTAACTGAGACCTGTTTCTGTCCCTTTTATCTTCGTGACACTTGTGGGCTGGCAGACTGCCTCAAACTGACCACCTCAAACTGAACGATCAATTTGGGTGGTCAGTTTGGGGTGATCAGTGGTGGCACAGTGGCACAACCTTCATGCCAATCGCCTAGGGGTGCTTTCGGTTGTCTCTCTCTGGCCAGTCACCCACTGACTCTGGATGCTTCTGTCTCCATGCCTGACCCAGAATCTTACATCTGGCACATATCTGCATTCTGTCCCTTCAGTGATGCTTCTTGGCACCTGGATGATAGGCAAAAGGGACAAAGGACTGACTCATCTAGAGGGTGCTGGTCCTGGTGCAGGATTTTTAAGATGGTCTACGTCTTTTCTCCTTGGTCCATCTTTTGGCTTGTACTTTATAAGAGACAGGTCTAGTCTTCGCTATGGTCCCTGGTACCCATCGGTCACTGTCTCCAATATTCCGACGTACACAGCCTCCCCTGGCTTGAACAGTCTATCCTGCTTCCATTGGTTATGGTACATTTTCTGGAGATCTTGTTTTCTCTCCATTTTCCTGCCAATATTAGGAAACATCAGGCTAAGACGGGTTAGCCTTCGGCCATCAGCAATTCTGCTGGTGCTATCCCGGTCGTCACATGTGGTGTGGTCTGATAGTTGAACACAAAACGCACCAATTTTGTCTCCATGGACCCCATGGCTTGTTTCTTTATGTGCCTAAAAGTCAGTACTCGACGTTCATACAGGCTGTTTGAAGAAGGATGGCATGTGGCAGTCTGAATGTGTTTTACTCCAGTCGCCTGCATGAACTGTGAGAATTCCTCACTGGTGAAAGTTGTCAGTGGCGAGCACCTCCGGAATGCCATGAACACTAAATTGAAAGTACGCTTTGCACAGGTGAAGGAGACACAGCCTGAGTGGGAATTGGAATTGGAACTTGGTAGTTTGGGCAGTGTGGTAATTCGGCGTGGAGTGGGAGAAGGTGCTGAAGGTAATCAGCAGGGAGAGATCCAGAGTGCATTCCGGGAAGCAGGGAGAAAACGAGGGAGCACCCTGGGAAGGTAGGTGATATAAAATCTTACCCCCAGGTTCCTGTGGCCTTCATTTTCGGGAGAGAGAGAGCCAGGGAGCAGCTTGGGAACGGGTAAGTGATAGATATTCTGCTATTCTGACGTCACAGGAAAGCTGTGACCTAATTGGCTCATAGGAAATCTGCAATAAATTTAAACATTGTTCAATGAATTAAACATAATTAATTAATTACTTAATCATAATTTAGAGGGGTATCTAAGCCAGAGATTGGAGAGAACTGTATTTAGTATTTACATTTATAGTAGCAATCCAGTGCTAGGAAACATAATTTATTTTTAAAATTTATTTTACTAATTAATTGACGCAATGTCAATTAGAGGGGTGCAGCGCTCTGACTGTGAGATGTGGCAGGTCCGGGAGGCTTCCAGCGTCCCAGATAGCTTCATCTGCAGAAAGTGCAGCCAACTGGAGTTCCTCACAGACCACATAGTTCGGTTGGAGCAGCAGTTGGATGCACTTAGGAGCATGCAGGTGGCGGAAAGCGTCATAGATAGCAGTTATATAAATGTGGCCACACCCAAGGTGCAGGCAGAGAAATGGATGACCACCAGAAGGGGCAGGCAGTCAGTGTAGGAATCCCCTGTGGTTGTCCCCCTCTCCAACAGGTATACCCCTTTGGATACTGTCGGGGGGGAATAGCCTATCAGGGGAAAACAGCAGCAGCCAGGGCAGGGGCACCACGGCTGGCTCTGATGTTCAGCAGGGAGGGTCAAAGTGCAGAAGAGCAATAGTCATAGGGGACTCTATAGTCAGGGGCACAGATAGGTGCTTCTGTGGACGTGAAAGAGACTTCAGGATGGTATGTTGCATCCCTGGTGCCAGGGTCCAGGATATCTCTGAACGGGTAGCGGGCATCCTGAAGGGGGAGGGCAAACAGGCAGAGGTTGTGGTACATATTGGTACTAACGACATAGGCAGGAAGGGGCATGAGGTCCTGCAGCAGGAGTTCAGGGAGCTCGGCAGAAAGTTAAAAGACAGAACCTCTAGGGTTGTAATCTCAAAATTACTCTCTGTGCCACGTGCCAGTGAGGCTAGAAATAGGAAGATAGAGCAGCTAAACACGTGGCTAAACAGCTGGTGTAGGAGGGAGGGTTTCAGTTATCTGGACCACTGGGAGCTCTTCCGGGGCAGGTGTGACCTGTATAAGAAGGACGGGTTGCATCTAAACTGGAGAGGCATAAATATCCTGGCCGCGATGTTTGCTAGTGTCACATGGGAGGGTTTAAACTAGTATGGCAGGAGGGTGGGCACTGGATCAATAGGTCAGAAGGTGAAAGCATTGAGGGAGAACTAGGGAATAGGGCCAGTATGGCTCTGTGGAAGAGCAGACAGGGAGATGTTGCTGAACACAGCGGGTCCGGTGGCCAGAAGTGCATATGTTTTAATGCAAGAACTACAACAGGTAAGGCAGATTAATTTAGAGCTTGGATTAGTACTTGGAACTATGATGTTGTTGCCATTACAGAGACCTGGTTGAGGGAAGGACAGGATTGGTCGCTAAACATTCCAGGATTTAGATTTTTCAGGTGGGATAGAGGGGGAGGTAAAATGGGTGGAGGAGTTGCGCTACTGGTTAGGGAGAATATCACAGCTGTACGACGGGAGGACACCTCAGAGGGCAGTGAGGCGATATGGGTAGAGATCAGGAATACGAAGTGTGCAGTCACAATGTTGGGGGTTTACTACAGGCCTCCCAACAGCCAGCGGGAGATAGAGGAGCAGATAGGTAGACAGATTTTGGAGAGGAGTAAAAGCAACAGGGGGCGGTATTCTCCGACCCCCCCGCAGGGTCGGAGAATCGCCCGGGGCCTGTGTAGATCCCGCCATGGCCGGAATTCTCCGCCACCCGGAATTGGCGGAGGTGGGAATCCCACCGCGCCGGACGGCGTGCCCCCTGTGGCGATTCTCTGGCCCGCGATGGGCTGACGTCCCGCCGCTGTCAGGCCTCTCCCGCCGGCGGGAATTGCAGCACCTCTGGTGCCAGTGGGAGCAGGCGGCGAGAGCGGGCCCCGGGGTCCTGGGGGGGGGGGGGGGGGGGGGGGAGGGGGGAGATCGGACCCCGGGGGTGCCCCCACGGTGGCCTGGCCCGCGATCGGGGCCCACCGATCGGCGGGTGGGCCAGTGCCGTGGGGGCACTCTTTTTCTTCCGCCGGTGCCACGGCCTCCACCATGGCGGAGGCGGAAGAGACCCCCCCTACTGAGCATGTGCTGGGATGATGTCAGCGGCCGCTGATGCTCCGGCGCATGCGCAGCCTCATGCTGGCTGGCGAAGGCCTTTCGGCCAACCTTTCGCGCCGGCTGGCGGGGCGGAAAGGCCGTTCGCGTCAGTCGGCGGGGCGCCAAACCTTCCGGCGCAGACCCCCCGCCCCGCCGGGTAGGGGAGAATACCGCCTAGGGTTGTTGTGATGGGAAACTTTAACTTCCCCAATATTGACTGGGACTCACTTAGAGCTCGGGGCTTGAACGAGGCAGAGTTTGTAAGGAGCATCCAGGAGGGCTTTTTAAAACAATATGTAGATAGTCCAACTAGGGAAGGGGCTGTACTGGACCTGGTTTTGGGGAATGAGCCCGGTCAGGTGGTAGAAGTTTCAGTCGGGGAGCATTTCAGGAACAGTGACCACAATTCAGTAAGTTTTAAAGTGCTGGTGGACAAGGATAAGAGTGGCCTTCGGGTGAATGTGCTAAATTGGGGGAAAGCTAATTATAACAATATTGGGCGGGAACTGAAGAACCTAGATTGGGGGCAGATGTTTGAAGGTACATCTACATCTGATATGTGGAAGGCTTTCAGATGCCAGTTGAAAGGAATTCAGGACCGGCATGTTCCTGTGCGGAAGAAGGATAAATATGGCAAATTTCAGGAACCTTGGATAACGAGAGATATTGTAGGCCTCGTCAAAAAGAAAAAGGAGGCATTTGTCAGGGCTAGAAGGCTGGGAACAGACGAAACCTGTGTGGAATATAAGGAAAGTAGGAAGGAACTTCAGCAAGGAGTCAAGAGGGCTAAAAGTCATTGGCAAATAGGGTTAAGGAAAATCCCACGGCTTTCTACACCTACATAAAACGCAAGAGGGTATCCAGGAAAGGGTTGGCCCACTGAAGGATAGGAAAGGGAATCTATGTGTGGAGCCAGAGGAAATGGGTGAGGTACTAAATGAATACTTTGCATCAGTATTCACCAAAGAGATGGGATTGGTGATGTTGAGTCTGGAGAAGGGTGTGTAGATAGCCTGGGTCACATTGAGATCCAAAAAGATGAGGTGTTGGGCGTCTTGAAAAGTATTAAGGTAGATACGTCCCCAGGGCCTGATGGGATCTACCCCAGAATACTGAAGGAGGCTAGTGAGGAAGTTGCTGAGGCCTTGACAGAAATCTTTCGATCCTCGCTGTCATCAGGTGATGTCCTGGAGGACTGGAGAATAGCCAATGTTGTTCCTTTGTTTAAGAAGGGTAGCAAGGATAATACAAGGAACTACAGGCCGGTGAGCCTTCCATCAGTGGTAGGGAAATTACTGGAGAGAATTCTTCGAGACAGAATCTACTCCCATTTGGAAGGAAATGGATGTATTAGTGAGAGGCAGCATGGTTTTGTGAAGGGGCGGTTGTGTCTCACTAACTTAATAGAGTTTTTCGAGGAGGTCACAAAGATGATTGATGCAGGTGGGGCAGTGGATGTTGTCTATTTGGACTTCAGTAAGGCCTTTGACAAGGTCCCTCATGGCAGACTGGTACAAAAGGTGAAGCCACGTGGGATAAGAGGTGAGCTGGCAAGATGGATACAAAACTGGCTAGGTCATAGAAGTTTGAGGACGACACAAAGGTTGGTGGAATTGCAGATAGCGATGAGGACTGTCAGAGGATATAGCAGGATTTAGATCGTTTGGAGACTTGGGCGGCGAGATAGCAGATGGAGTTTAATCTGGACAAATGTGAGGTAATGCATTTTGGAAGGTCTAATGCAGGTAGGGAATATACAGTGAATGGTAGAACCCTCAAGAATACTGCGAGTCAGAGGGATCTTGGTGTACAGGTCCATAGGTCACTGAAAGGGGCAACACAGGTGGACAAGAGTCAAGAAGGCATATGGCATGCTTGTCTTAATTGGCCGGGGCATTGAGTATAAAAATTGGCAAGTCATGTTGCAGCTGTATAGAACCTTAGTTAGGCCACACTTGGAATATAGTGTTCAATTCTGGTCGCCACACTACCAGAAGGATGCGGAGGCTTTGGAGAGGGTGCAGAAGAGATTTACCAGGATGTTGCCTGGTATGGAGGGTATTAGCTATGAGGAGAGGTTGAATAAACTTCAGGTTGAATGATTTCAGGAAGCAACGTACTGTACACACCCCTGTCAGCATCAACGGGGCCGAGGTGGAGATGGTTAGCAGTTTCAAATTCCTAAGGGTGCACATCACCAAATATCTGTCCTGGTCCACCCACGTCGACGTTACCACCAAGAAAGCCTTCCTCAGGAAACTAACAAAATTCAGCATGTCCACATTAACCCTAACCAACTTTTACAGATGCACTATAGAAAGCATCCTATCGGGCTGCATCACAGCCTGGTATGGCAACTGCTCAGCCCAGGACCCCAAGGAACTTCAGAGAGTCGTGGACACTGCCCAGTCCATCACATGAACCTGCCTCCCATCCATTGACTCCATCTACACCTCCCGCTGCCTGGGGAAAGCGGGCAGCATAATCAAAGATCCCTCCCACCCGGCTTACTCACTCTTCCAACTTCTTCCATTGGGCAGGAGATACAGAAGTCTGAGAACATGCACCAACAGACTCAAAAACAGCTTCTTCCCCACTGTTACCAGACTCGTAAATGACCCTCTTGTGGACTGACCTGATTAATACTACACCCTGTATGCTTCATCTGATGTCGGTGCTTATGTAGTTACATTGTATATCTTGTGTTGCCCAATTATGTATTTTGTTTTCTTTCATTTTCTTCCCATGTACTTAATGATCTGCTGAGCTGCTCGCAGAAAAATACTTTCACTGTACCTTGGTGCACGTGGCAATAAATAAATCCATCCATCCATCCACTTGGTTTGTTCTCACTGGAACAAAGGAGATTGAGGGGCAACCAGATAGAGGTCGACAAGATTATGAGGGGCATAGACAGAGTGGATAGACTTTTTCCCAGGGTAGAGGGGTCAATTACTGGGGGGCATAGGTTTAAGGTGCGAGGGGAAAGGTTTAGAGGAGATGTACGAGGTAAGTCTTTTACACAGAGGGCAGTGGGTGCCTGGAACTCGCTGCCAGAGGAGGTGGTGGAAGCAGGGACAATAGTGACTTTTAAGGGGCATCTTGACAAATACATGAATAAGATGGGAATAGAGGGATACGGACCCTGAAAGTGTAGAAGATTTTTGTTTCGACGGGCAGCATGGTCGGCGCAGGCTTGAAGGGTAGAAGGGCCTGTTTCTGTGCTGTACTTTTTTTGTTCTTCATTCTTTGTTCTAAGTGGTTGCCGTAGCTTTTCAATGCTAGTCCATGAAATGGTGGATAGCATTTGGTAAACATCCAATAATTTAGAGTGAGCCTTGATGAACAGCGAGAACATTGACCCTAAGATACCTAATCGCACCCATGGCCGACCTGGCTGCTCTCAGGGGTGAAATTAGGCTCAGGGTGGGAACTTTTGATGCCTCTTGACATGCTGTACTCTGCTTCACCAAGCTCAATGTCGCCATCAAGCTCCGGCCGCCACACGTAACGTCTGGCGAGCATCTTCATTTTGCACACCCCCTGGTATCCATTGTGCAGGTCCTGCCTTGACTCGGGCCGAGAACACGGCTACCCAGAGGAGTATGCCATCCCCCACACAAAACTCCTGTTGCTTAGTCATGAAAACCTGCAGCTCCTCCAGCAGTTCTCTCTGAATTTTTTGAGGAAGTGACAAAGTTAATTGATGAGGGAAGGGCTGTAGATGTCATATACATGGACTTTAGTAAGGCATTTGATAAAGTTTCCCATGGCAGGTTGATGGCAAAAGTGAAGTTGTATGGGGTTCAGGGTGTACTAGCTAGATGGATAAAGAACTGGCTGGGCAACAGGAGGCAGAGAGTAGTGGTGGAAGGGAGTGTCTCAAAATGGAGAAGGGTGACTAGTGGTGTTCCACAGGGATCCGTGCTCGGACCACTGTTTTTTGTGATCTACATAAATGACCTGGAGGAAGGTATAGGTGGTCTGATTAGCAAGTTTGCAGATGATACTAAGATTGGTGGAGTTGCAGATAGCGAGGAGGACTGACAGAGAATACAACAAAATATAGATAGATTGGAGAGTTGGGCAGAGAAATGGCAGATGGAGTTCAATCCAGGCAAATGTGAGGTGATGCATTTTGGAAGATCAAATTCAAGAGCGGACTATATGGTCAATGGGAGGGTCCTGGGGAAAATTGATGCCAGAGAGATCTGGGAGTTCAGGTCCATTGTACCCTGAAGGTGGCAACGCAGGTTGATAGAGTGGTCAAGAAGGCATACAGCATGCTTGCCTTCATCGGACGGGGTATTGAGTACAAGAGTAGGCAGGTCATGTTACAGTTGTATGGGACTTTGGTTCGCCCACATTTGGAATACTGCGTGCAGTTCTGGTAGCCACATTACCAGAAGGATGTGGATGCTTTGGAGAGGGTGCAGAGGAGGTTCACCAGGATGTTGTCTGGTATGGAGGGTGCTAGCTATGAAGAAAGGTTGAGTAGATTAGGATTGTTTTCGTTGGAATGACGGAGGTTGAAGGGGGACCTGATTGAGGTATACAAAATTATGAGAGGTATGGACAGGGTGGATAGCAACAAGCTTTTCCCAAGAGTGGGGGTGTCAGTTGCAAGGGGTCACGATTTCAAGGTGAGAGGGGGAAAGATTAAGGGAGATGTGCGTGGAAAGTTTTTTACGCAGAGGGTGGTGGGTGCCTGGAACGCTTTACCAGCGGAGGTGGTAGAGGTGGGCACGATAGCATCATTTAAGATGCATCTAGACAGGTATATGAACGGGCGGCAACAGAGGGAAGTAGACCTTGGAAAATAGGAGACAGGTTTAGATAAAGGATCTGCACCGGCGCAGGTTGGGAGGGCCGAAGGGCCTGTTCCCGTGCTGTAATTTTCTTTGTAATTCCCCCATGCAGGACAACATGCTGCAACTTCGCCAAGGTGGGGTCCTTTTGTGCCCACTCATAAAATTGTCCTGTCCTTCTTTATCGATCTGAGCATACCAAGCTCTGCATCGGCCAAAGTTCTTAATGCATAGGGTATTGGCCTTTCCGTCTCGTCATCCCTCTGGGATGACAACACCGCCCCGATGCTATATGGGGAGGTATCACGTGGTCAAGTGTAGCCTCGAAGGGTCATAATGCGTCAGCGGCCTAGAGGATGACAGTTGTCGCTTTACTTTGGCAAATGCATCTTCTTGCGGTGCCCCCCATGCCCATTCCTGATGGTTTTTTAGGGGTGCATGTAGCGGCACCAATACGGTTGCCAAATTCAGAATGGATTTGCAATAATAGTTTACGAGCCCAAGGAAATACTGTACCTCAGTCGTATTCTGAGGTGTCTGGGCCTCAGATAGCTTCTCCTCCACCAGATGCATGCCATCCTTCTTTTGCCTGGAGAACGCACATGCCCCTCTTTAGGCCGCGTCTGCCTCAGAGAGATGGCGGAGGACTTCCTCTAAATTATCCAGATGTTCTCTCTCAGTGGCTCCAGTAATCAAGTCGTCGTCCAGGTCCACCCCCACCATTGGGAGCCCTTGAAGGATGATCTTCATAACCCACTGGAAGATTGCACAGGCAGATGACACTCAAAATGGAAGCCAGGGGTATTCATATAGACCCCTGTGGGCACTGATGGTCACATATTTTCAACTCCATCTGGAAGTATACGTGGTTCATAAAGAACAAAGAGAACAAAGAAAAATTACAGCACAGGAACAGGCCCTTCGGCCCTCCAAGCCTGCGCCGATCCAGATCCTCTATATCAAACTGTCGCCTATTTTCCAAGGATCAGAATCCCTCTGCTCCCTGCCCATTCATGTATCTGTTTAGACACATCTTAAATTACACTACCGTGCCCGCCTCGACCACCTTCGTCGGCAATGCGTTCCAGGCACCCATCACCCTCTGCATAAAGAATTTTCCACGCATATCTCCCTTAAACTTTTCCCCTCTCACCTTGAACTCGTGACCCCTAGTAATTGAGTCCCCCACTCTGGGAAAAAGCTTGTTGCTATCCACCCTGTCCAACCTCTCATGATTTTGTAGACCTCAATCAGGTCCCCCCTCAACTGCCGTCTTTCTAATGAAAACAATCCTAATCTACTCAACCTTTCATCATAGCTAGCGCCCTCCATACCAGGCAACATCCTGGTGAACCTCCTCTGCACCCTCTCTAAAACATCCACATCCTTTTGGTAATGTGGCGACCAGAACTGCACGCAGTATTCCAAATATGGCCTAACCAAAGTCCTATACAACTGTAACATGACCTGCCGACTCTTATACTCAATATCCCGTCCGATGAAGGAAAGCATGCTGTACGCCTTATTGACCACTCTATCCACCTGCGTTGCCACCTTCAGGGTACAATGGACCTGAACACCCAGAACTCTCTGTACATCAATTTTCCCCAGGGCTTTTTCATTTACCGTATACTTCTGTCTTGAATTGAATCTTCCAAAATGCACCACCTCGCATTTATATAGAACATATAGAACAGTACAGCACAGAACAGGCCCTTCGGCCCTCAATGTTGTGCCGAGCCATGATCACCCTACTCAAACCCACGTATCCACCCTATATCCGTAACCCAACAACCCCCCCCTTAACCTTACTTTTATTAGGACACTACGGGCAATTTAGCATGGCCAATCCACCTAACCCGCACATCTTTGGACTGTGGGAGGAAACCGGAGCACCCGGAGGAAACACACGCACACAGGGGGAGGACGTGCAGACTCCACACAGACAGTGACCCAGCCGGGAATTGAACCTGGGACCCTGGAGCTGTGAAGCATTTATGCTAACCACCGTGCTACCCTGCTGCCCGGATTTGCCCGGATTGAACTCCATCTGCCATTTCTCCGCCCAACTCTCCAACCTATCTATATTTTGCTGTATTCTCTGACAGTCCCCTTCACTATCCGCTACTCCACCAATCTTACTGTCATCTGCAAACTTGCTAATCAGACCACCTATACCTTCCTCCAGATCATTTATGTATATCACAAACAACAGTGGTCCCAGCACGGATCCCTGTTGAACACCACTGGTCACAGTTCTCCATTTTGAGAAACTCCCTTCCACTACTACTCCCTGTCTCCTGTTGCCCAGCCAGTTCTTTATCCATCTAGCTAGTACACCCTGGACCCCATGAGACTTCATTTTCTCCATCAGCCTACCATGGAGAACCTTATCAAATGCCTCACTGAAATCCATGTATATGACATCTCCAGACCTTACCTCATCAATCAACTTTGCCACTTCCTCAAAGATTTGTATTACGTTGGTAAGACATGACCTTCCCTGCACAAAACCATGTTGCCTATCACTGATAAGCCCATTTTCTTCCAAATGGGAATAGATCCTATCCCTCAGTATCTTCTCCAGCAGCTTCCCTACCACTGACGTCAGGCTCACAGGTCTATAATTACCTGGATTATCCCTGCTACCCTTCTAAAACAAGGGGACAACATTAGCAATTCTCCAGTCCTCCGGCACCTCACCCGTGTTCAAGGATGCTGCAAAGATATCTGTTCAGGCCCCAGCTACTTCCTCTCTCACTTCCCTCAGTAACCTGGGATAGATCCCATCCGGACCTGGGGACTTGTCCACCTTAATGCCTTTTAGACTACCCAACACATTGTCCCTCCTTCTGCCGACTTGACCGAGAGTAATTAAACATCTATCCCTCACCTCAACATCTGTCATGTCCCTCTCCTCGGTGAATAGCGATGCAAAGTACTCGTTAAGAATCTCACCCATTTTCTCTGACTCCACGCAAACTTGCCTCCTTTGTCCTTGAGTGGGCCAATCCTTTCTCTAATTACCCTCTTGCTCCTTATATATGAATAAAGGGGTTTGGGATTTTCCTTAACCCTGTTTGCTAAAGATATTTCATGACCCCTTTTAGCCCTCTTGATTCCTCGTTTCAGATTGGTCCTACATTCCCGATATTCTTCCAAAGCTTTGTCTGTCTTCAGTCGCCTAGACCTTATGTATGCTTCCTTTTTCCTCTTAGCTAGTCTCACAATTTTACCTGTCATCCATGGCTCCCTAATCTTGCCATTTCTATCCCTCATGTTCACAGGAACATGTCTGTTCTGCACCCTAAACAACCTTTCCTTAAAAGACTCCCACATTTGAAATGTGGATTTACCTTCAAACAGCTGATCCCAATCCACATTCCCCAGTTCCTGCATATTTTGGTATAGTTGACCTTCCCTCAATTTAGCACTCTTCCTTTAGGGCCACTCTCGTCTTTGTCCATGAGTGTTCAAAAACTTACGGTTTATGATCACTATTCCCAAAGTAATCCACGACTGAAACTTCAACCACCTGGCCGGGCTCATTCCCCAACACCAGGTCCACTATGGCCCCTTCCCGAGTTGGACTATTTACATACTGCTCTAGAAAACCCTCCTGGATGCTCCTTATAAATTCTGCTCCATCTAGACCTCTGACACTAAGTGTATCCCAGTCAATGTTGGGAAAATTAAAATCTCCATTCACCACCACCCTGTTGCTCCTACATCTTTCCATAATCTGTTTACATATTTGTACCTCTGTCTCACGCTCGCTGTTGAGAGGTCTGTAGTACAGCCCCAACATTGTTACCGCACGCTTCCTATTTCTGAGCTCTGCCCATATCGCCTCACTGCTCGAGTCCTCCATAGTGCCCTCCTTCAGAACAGCTGTGGTATCCTCTCTGACCAGTAATGCAACTCCTCCACCCCTTTTACCTCCCTCTCTATCTTGCCTGAAGCATCGATACCCTGGGATATTTAGTTGCCAGTCATGCCCTTCCCTCAACCAAGTTTCAATAATAGAAATAACATCATACTCCCAGGTACTAATCCAAGCCCTAAGTTCATCTGCCTTACCTACTACACTTCTTTTTTTTTTAAATTTAGATTACCCAATTATTTTTTCCAATTAAGGGGCAATTTAGCGTGGCCAATCCACCTACTCTGCACATTTTTGGGTTGTGGGGGCGAAACCCACGCAGACACGGGGAGAATGTGCAAACTCCACACGGACAGTGACCCAGAGCCGGGATCGAACCTGGGACCTCAGCGCCGTGAGGCGGTTGTGCTAACCACTAGGCCACCGTGCTGCCCTACCTACTACACTTCTTGCATTAAAACAAATGCACCTCAGACCACCAGTCCCTTTGCGTTCATTACCTGCTCCCTGCCTACTCTTGCCCTTAGTCACGCTGACTTCATGATCTAGTTCCTGACAGGCTTTAGTTACTACCTCCTTACTGTCCACTAACCTCCTCATTTGGTTCCCATCCCCCTGCCACATTAGTTTCAACCCTTCCCAACAGCGTTAGAAAAAGCACCCCCAAGGACATTGGTTCCAGTCCTGCCCAGGTGTAGACTGTCCAATTTGTAAAGGTCCCACCTTCCCCAGAACCGGTCCCAATGTCCCAAAAATCTGAACCCGTCCCTCCTGTACCATCTCTCAAGCCACGCATACATCCTGCCTATTCTTTCATTTCTACTCTGACTACCACGTGGCACTGGTAGCAATCCTGGGATTACTACCTCTGAGGTCCGACTTTTTAACTTGGCTCCTAACTCCCTAAATTCTGCTTGTAGGACCTTATCCCGTTCTTTACCTATATCATTGATGCTTATATGCACCACAGCAACTGGCTGTTCACCCTCCCCTTTCAGAATGTTCTGCAGCCAATCTGAGACATCCCTGATCCGTGCACCTGGGTGGCAACATACCATTCGGGAGTCTTGTTTTCAACCACAGAACCGACTATCTACTCCCCTTACTATTGAATCCCCTATGAATATAGCCCTGCCAGTCTTTTTCCCGCCGTTCTGTACAGCAGAGCCAGCCACAGTGCCATGAACCTGGCTACTGCTGCCTTCCCCTGGTGAGCCATCTCCCCCAACAATATCCAAAACGGTATACCTGTTTCAGAGGGAGATGACCGCAGGGGACACCTGCACTGCCTTCCTGCTTTTGCTCTGCCTTTTGGTCACCCATTCCCTTTCTCCCTCAGCAATCCTAATCTGTGGTGTGATCAATTCGCTTAACGTGCTATCCATGACCTCCTCAGCATCGCGGATGCTCCAAAGTGAGTCCATCGGCAGCTCCAGAGCCGTCATGCGGTCTAACAGGAGCTGCAGCTGGTCACACTTCCTGCACATGAAGGAGACAGGGACATCAGCCATGTCGCTGAGCTCAAGAGTATTGAAAGCCAGAGAGATCTAGGTGTACAGGTCCACAGGTCACTGAAAGGGCAACACAGGTGGAGAAAAGTCAAGAAGGGATACGGCATGCTTACCTTCATTGGCCGGGGCATTGAGTATAAAAATTGGCAAGTCATGTTGCAGCTGTATAGAACCTTAGTTCGCCACACTTGGGGTATAGTGTTCAATTCTGGACGCCACACTACCAGAAGGATGTGGAGGTTTTAGAGAGGGTGCAGAAGAGATTTGCCAGGATGTTGCCTGGTATAGAGGGCATTAGCTATGAGAAGCGGTTGAATAAACTCAGTTTGTTCTCACTGGAACGACGGAGGTTGATGGGCGACCTGATAGAGGTCTACAAAATTATGAGGGGCATTGACAGAGTGGATAGTCAGAGGCTTTTCCCCAGGGTAGAGGGGTCAATTACTAGGGGGTATAGGTTTAAGGTGCGAGGGACAAGGTTCAGAGTAAATGTACGAGGCAAGTTTTTTTACACAGAAGGTAGTGGGTGCCTGGAACTCACTGCCGGAGGAGGTGGTGGAAGCAGGGACGATAGTGACATTTAAGGGGCATCTTGACAAATACATGAATAGGATGGGAATAAAGGGATACGGACCCAGGAAGTGTAGAAGATTGTAGTTTAGTCAGGCAATATGGTCGGCATGGGCTTGGAGGGCCGAAGGGCCTGTTCCAGTGCTGTACTTTTCTTTGTTCTTTGTTCTCCCACATTCAGCAGGAGGAGCATAACACGGGTCTGAGATCTCCTACTACCAATCACACGATAAAAAATAGAAGTAGAAAAACCTTACCTTATCAACACACCTCAGGGAAAAGAAACACTACTTACCAGTCACCAGGCAATCACTTACCTGCTGGCTGTGACATCACGGATCAACTTCTTTTTTTTTTTAAATAATTTTTATTGGAATTTTTTACAGAAAATATAAAAATATAACAAGTATAGCAACAAGCAGTAATATGCAACTAACAGCCCCATAACACCCACAATTCCCCCCATACCGTAACATCACATGCATCACACTCCCCCCACCCCCCCCCCCCCCAACAAGAGAACTTAACCATAAATTAAAATTAAATAAATCAAATTTAAATAAAATAAGCAAACATAATCAACGTCCCCCCCACCCTCCTGGGTTGCTGCTGCTACTGTCCCAGTACCCTATCGTTGAGCCAGAAAGTCGAGGAAAGGTTGCCACCGTTTAAAGAACCCTTGCACCGATCCTCTCAGGGCGAATTTAACCTTCTCAAGCTTAATGAAGCCCGCCATGTCATTGATCCAGGTCTCCACGCTTGGGGGCCTCGCGTCCTTCCACTGTAGCAAAATCCTTCGCCGAGCTACTAGGGACGCAAAGGCCAGCACACCGGCCTCTTTCGCCTCCTGCACTCCCGGCTCTTCCCCAACCGCAAAGATCGCGAGACCCCATCCTGGCTTGACCCTGGATCCCACCACCCTTGACACTGTCCTCGCCACCCCCTTCCAGAACTCCTCCAATGCCGGGCATGCCCAGAACATATGGGCATGGTTCGCTGGACTCCCCGAGCACCTGACACATCTATCTTCACCCCCAAAGAACCTACTCATCCTCGTCCCAGTCATGTGGGCCCTATGCAGCACCTTGAATTGGATGAGGCTAAGCCGCGCACACGAGGAGGAAGAATTTACCCTCTCCAGGGCATCAGCCGATGTCCCGTCTTCGATCTGTTCCCCCAGTTCCCCCTCCCACTTCGTTTTCAGCTCCTCTACTGACGCCTCTTCCACCTTCTGCATAAGCTTGTAGATATTGGATATCTTCCCCTCCCCGACCCAGACCCCCGAGAGCACCCTGTCACTCACCCCCCTCGCGGGGAGTGCAGGGAATCCCTCCACCTGCCGTCTAGCAAATGCCTTTACCTGCAGATATCTAAACATGTTTCCCGGCGGGAGCCCAATTTTCTCCTCCAACTCCCCCAGGCTCGCAAACCTTCCGTCGATAAACTGGTCCCTCAGCTGTCTAATGCCCGCTCTATACCATCCCCGAAATCCCCCATCCATGTTCCCCGGGACAAACCTGTGATTCCCCCCTAACGGAGCCTCCATCGAGCCCCCCACTTCTCCCCTATGTCGCCTCCACTGCCCCCAAATCTTGAGGGTAGCCGCCACCACCGGACTCGTGGTATACCTCGTGGGAGGGAGCGGCCACGGCGCCGTTACCAGGGCCCCCAGGCTTGTATCCCCACAGGACGCTCTCTCCATCCGTTTCCCTGCTGCCCCCTCCCCCTCCATCACCCACTTACGCACCATCGACACGTTGGCCGTCCAGTAGTACCCCGAGAGGTTGGGCAACGCCAGCCCCCCCCCCCATCTCTACTCCGCTCCAAGAAGACCCTCTTCACCCTCGGGGTGCCATGAGCCCAAACAAATCCCATGATGCTGCTGGTCACCCTTTTAAAAAAGGCCCTAGGGATAAAGATGGGCAAGCACTGGAAGAGGAACAAGAACCTCGGGAGAACCGTCATTTTTTTTTTTTTTTTTTTTTTTTATTTTTTTATAAATTTAGATTAGCCAATTATTTTTTCCAATTAAGGGGCAATTTAGCGTGGCCAATCCACCTACTCTGCACATTTTTGGGTTGTGGGGGCGAAACCCACGCAGACACGGGGAGAATGTGCAAACTCCACACGGACAGTGACCCAGAGCCGGGATCGAACCTGGGACCTCAGCGCCGTGAGGCGGTTGTGCTAACCACTAGGCCACCGTGCTGCCCTAGAACCGTCATTTTGACGGATTGCACTCTGCCCGCCAGCGATAGCGGCACCATGTCCCACCTTTTAAATTTTTCCTCCATCTGTTCCACTAGTCTGGTGAAGTTAGGCTTATGAAGAGCCCCCCCACTCCTGGCCACCTGCACCCCCAGGTACCTGAAACTCTTCACTGCCCTCCTGAAGGGGAGCCTCCCAATTCCCTCCTCCTGATCTCCCGGGTGCACTACAAATACCTCGCTCTTTCCTAAGTTCAGCTTATAGCCCAAGAAGCCCCCAAATTCCACTAACAGCTCCATCACCCCCGGCATTCCCCCCTCTGGGTCCGCTACATATAACAGCAGGTCGTCTGCATACAGCGATACCCGGTGCTCCTCCCAACCCGCACCAGACCCCTCCACTTCCCTGACTCCCTCAACGCCATGCCAGTGGTTCAATCGCCAGTGCAAAGAGCAGGGGGGACAGGGGACACCCCTGCCTGGTCCCACGATAAAGCCTAAAATACTCCGATCTCCTTCCATTTGTGACTACACTCGCCATCGGCGCCGCGTAAAGCAGCCTCACCCATTTGATGAATCCCTCCCCAAATCCAAACCTCTCCAGCAGGTACCCCCACTCAACTCTATCAAACGCTTTCTCTGCGTCCAGCGCCACCACTATCTTCTTTCTACTTCTACCCGCCCTCGAGTCTCCCTCTTGATCTTTACTCGGCTGTCACTTGACAACAGCTCATCCACAAACCACCTTCTGGATATAGTGACCGCAATGCACTGATGCAAATTTTCCCCCCAACAGCCAAATCAGCGGCTGTGCTCTGCTGCCCTCTGCTGGATGCTTGCATTCACTTTAAAACGGAGGGTGTTCATGCCCAACTTGGAGAAATAATGACCCCCAGCCAACAACGTATAAAGATCCTCCAGGCGTGGCATTGGGTAGCCGTCTACCAGGAGACCTTGTTCACGTCAATTTATAATCGTCATACAGACAAACAATCCTATCCAGCTTCCGGACTACAGTCACTCAGGACGAATAATTCCCAGACTTTCCAGCTGGCTGAGCTGGTCGTCTACTTTTAACAACAGGGAACTGGGCGGGCCCTGAAATACTTTGGTTGGGCTTCTGGGTCCATGTAAATTTTGGCTATGTCTCCCTTTATTTGTCAAATCCATCTTGGGAAAACCTCTGGGTATTTTCCCACGACCTCGTACAGCTGGCCTGTACCCATTTTAAAAATTTGCTGCCAATCTAGGTTAAGCCTCTGTAACCAGTTGTAGCTCAACAGATTGGGTCCGAGCCCTCATACTGCTATCAGAGGCAAACAAATGGATTTCTGTCTGTAGGTAACTGGAGTCATTATTGTTCCAATGATGGACAATGGTTATCCAGTATAGGTCGCCAACCGTCTTAGTGTTCCTAGGCCCAGGCATTGGATCCCCGTACGGACTTTCCGGTACCCTTGCTGTCATATGACCAAGACAGCAGGCCACGCCTATTTTCATCTCTAGTGGGCGGTCAATTACCCGGATGATGATTTTGATGAGCTGCAATACAGTTTAGCTGCATGCACTTGTCCTCCTCGGGTTGTACGAAGGGTAGAGCTCTGGCTCTGGTAAACGAGTTGCCTAACCAGGGTAACGTGCACGCTGATGGTTCTGGCATTCGCCCAGGTACATCATTATTGTTAGTCATTCTCCTGGACCTCAGGAATAGATAGGATAGATGCGGGCAGGTTGTTTCCACTGGCGGGTGACAGCAGAACTAGGGGACATAGCCTCAAAATAAGGGGAAGTAGATTTAGGACTGAGTTTAGGAGGAACTTCTTCACCCAAAGGGTTGAGAATCTATGGAATTCCTTGCCCAGTGAAGCAGTTGAGGCTCCTTCATTAAATGTTTTTAAGGTAAAGATAGATAGTTTTTTGAAGAATAAAGAGATTAAGGGTTATAGTGTTCAGGCCGGAAAGTGGAGCTGAGTCCACAAAAGATCAGCCATGATCTCATTGAATGGAGGAGCAGGCTCGATGGGCCAGATGGTCTACTCCTGCTCCTAGTTCTTATGTTCTTATGTATCGTTGGGCAGCAGTGACCCTTGGCCAATGGGTCTGACCACAGCGTTGCTCAGGTGTTGACTGGATCCCATAAGCCCGGATCTTGGGGGCATTACTTGTTGGAATGGGGGGGGGGGGGGGGGGGGGGGCGATCAATGCTATTTACCTCCATTTCCAGTGAGTCCTCGATTCCTATCTCTGCGTTTTTATGTAAGAGGGATAATTCTATGGCCTTTTTCAAGTCCAAAGAAGGTTCTGCCAGTAACTTGCGTTAGATCACCATGTTGATTCTGCCACATACGAGGCGGTCCCACAGCATCCCTGGAAAGGATGGCCCATAGTCGCAATGCTCAACCAGCTTGCATAGGTGTGTCAAGAATTCGGTGACCGACTTCCCATAGTTTGCCTCATCGCGTTGAACGTATACCGGGGCGGCATGGTGGCACAGTCGTTAGCATGGCTGCCTCACAGCTCCAGGCACCCGAATAAATTTTGGCCTCAGGTGACTGTCAGTGTGGAGTTTGTACGTTCCCCCCGTGTCTGCGTGGGTTTGCTCTGGGTGCTCCGGTTTCCTCCCACAGTCAAAAAGATGTATGTGTTAGGTGGATTAGTCATGATAAATTGCCTCTTAGTGTCCAGGGATGTGTAGGTTATGGGATTATGGAGATAAGGCAGACACTCGTAAATGGGCAGAGTGCTCATTCGAAGGGTTGGTGCAAACTCGATGGGCCGAATGGCCTCCATCTGAAGAGATTCTATGATTCTGTACAATCACTGACGATTTGAGTTCAGAATGGCCTGCAACAAGTGCTACCAGCTCATCAAAGGTCTTTGAATCTGGGGCTTCCCAGATTGAAATGCTAAAGGTTGGGGCTCCGCAGGAGGTCAGGAGTATGACCTTTTGTCGGTCATCTCCTGTAAGGACATTCACCCGAAAAAGTAATGCATCCACTCAGTGAACTGGGCTCCATCTTCTATGCCTGCATCGAAAGCTACAAACCTCCCAAAAAGAGGCATTTTGAAACTTGTTCTGACCTCGCTCTCCTGCAGCGGAATTTAAATTTGGTCCTGACGTCCAGAATCGCAGTTCTGTTTTTCCTTGTCACCAGTATAATACCCACAGGAGTCCCAAGAAGTTTAACTATGAAGGTTTATTAAGAAAAATGAGACCCCAACATGGAAGACAGTACATCAGTCCTGGCTGGGACTATCGATCTGCTGGTTCCAAACCTGGCTGGCTTTAACCGCTTGGTTCACAAGTCCCAGCTGCTGTGGTATAAACCCTCTGCCCCTCAGTGGGAGAACTCACACTCCATGAGCCCCATGGGGGTATCAATTGTGTCAACCCTGTGGGTCTCGTGAAGGTTATTACAGTGCCTCAGAAGAGCTGTTCCCTGACACTTGAACCGATCCGGGGACCTATGAAAAAACTCCCACATGGTTCTAACCTTGTTACTCGGCTGGACCCAATGTAACAAACATTGGAATATCCTTTATCTTGAATGTTACAGTCTCCACAGACTGCGATTTTTGCCCAAAGATCAATGACATTGTGTACAGCTGCTGCCAGACCTGCTGAGATTTTCCAGCATTTTATCTTTGGTCTACATATGTGTGTATGTGCGAAAAGTACAGGAGCAGTTGAGTTATAAAAGCCATGACATGCAGATGGAGTTAATTCAGGCCTTCAGTTCCACCCTGTCTCTGTATGTTAGCAAGTTTATTTTCCCCAAATTCCCATCCAATTTCCTTTTTAAAATCATCTATCGTCTCCACATCCACCCCCCTCGTGGGCAGTGAGTTCCAGCTCATCACCACTCGCTGTGTAAAAATCTTCTTCCTCACATTCCCCTTGTGTCTCTTACCCCAAACCTTCAATCTGTTTCCTCCCAGTCATTGTACCATCAGCGAATGGGAAAGGTTTTTCCTTGTATATCTTATTTAAATCTGTCAGCATCTTATCCAACTCGATCAAATCTCCCCTCAATCTCCTTTACTCCAATGAGAACAACCCCAACATCTCCAACCTAACCTTGGAGCAAAAATACCTCACCCTGGAACTATTCTGGAACTTTACTCTGTATCTAACCCCATGCTGTACCTGTCCTGGGAGTGTTTGATGGGGACAGTGTAGACGGAGCTTTACTCTGTATCTAACCCCATGCTGTACCTGTCCTGGGAGTGTTTGATGGGGACAGTGTAGAGGGAGCTTTACTCTGTATCTAACTCCGTGCTGTCCCTGTCCTGGGAGTGTTTGATGGGGACAGTGTAGCGGGAGCTTTATTCTGTATCTGACCCTGTGCTGTACCTGTCCTGGGAGTGTTTGATGGGGACACTGTAGAGGTAGCTTTACTCTGTATCTAACCCCGTGCTGTACCTGTCCTGGGAGTGTTTGATGGGGACACTGTAGAGGTAGTTTTACTCTGTATCTAACTCTGTGCTGTACCTGCCCTGGGAGTGTTTGATGGCACCAGTACAGAGAGAGCTTTCCTCTGCATCCATCCCTGTGCTGTTTCTATCCTGGGAGTGTTTGATGGGGACAGTGTAGAGGGAATTTTACTCTGTATCTAACCCCGTGCTGTACATGTCCTGGAAATGTTTGAAGGGGACAGTGTAGAGGGAATTTTACTCTGTATCTAACCCCATGCTGTACCTGTCCTGGGAGTGTTTGATGGGGACAGTGTAGAGGAAGCTTTACTCTGTATCTAACCCCGTGCTGAACCTGTCCTGGGAGTGTTTGATGGGGACAGTGTAGAGGAAGCTTTACTCTGTATCTAACCCCGTGCTGTGCCTGTCCTGGGAGTGTTTGATGGGGACAGTGTAGAGGGAATTTGACTCTGTAATTAACCCCGTGCTGTGCCTGTCCTGGGAGTGTTTGATGGGGACAGTGTAGAGGGAATTTGACTCTGTAATTAACCCCGTTCTGTACATTAGATGTTTTCTGATATAATTCCAACATTTCTTCCATGAACCTCTGGTATTTATGACTTGAATGATGTGAATATGGAATGAGTTGAGGAATTCCTATTGCATTCTGTACAGTAAAGCTTATAAGATTGATTTTGGAAAGATTATGATGATTAAGTTAGATGAAGTACTTAAAACAAAGAAAATGCAGGCCTCCATGGATAGTGGGACTAGGATCAGCATTCTGTAGAAAGAGCTAGCAGAGATGTGACAGGCTGAATAACTTCCTTTAGTGTTCAGTTTGAATTGTCAGTGCTGACGCTATCTGAGCACAGGATCATTCAACAATTGCATTAGATTGTGGCTCATCTCCCTCTGCCCACCTTGTTAGCCAAAGCCCAGTATCTTTACCTGACACAATTCTTTTAATCTCAGTTTTGAAACTTTACATTGGCCTCAACCGGAACAGCTTTTTTGGATTGACCGTTCCAGATTTCCCTAGAATCCATAGAATCCCTACAGTGCAGGAGATCATTAGCCCCATTGAGTCTGTGCCGGCCATCAGAAAGAGCACCCTAGGCCACCACCCCCACCCCAACCCCGCAACCCCACCCAACCTGCTCATCCCTGGACACTAAGGGGCAGTTTTAGCACGGCCAATCCACCTAACGTGTGAGGAAATGATTCCTAACCCCTGAACGGCCTAGCTCTAATTTTCAGGTTCTACCACCTTGCACCAGCCTCCCCTACCAAAGGAAGTAGGTTTCTCTCTATCGACCCTATCAATTCTTTCAAATATTTTAATCACCCATACTTTTCTTCACCCAAGGGAATATAAGCCACGTTTATAATTTAACCCTTTCTCATCCTGAAGAACTTACACTACCCTTCCTCTCAGACTTCCTGAGGAAATCTTGTCCAGGACTGATCTCAGTTCTCTAGATGCAGTCTGCCCTCCAGCAGAGGGCAGCAGAGCAGAGCTACTGATCAGCTGTTCTGGGGAAATTTGCATACGTGCAGTGCGGTCAGCCTAAGTTGAAGGTGGTTTGTGGAGGGGCTGTTGGCAAGTGACAGTTAAACCCGAAACACTTTGTGAGTGTTTCCCACCCTACCTCCTCCTCTAACCAACCCCCCCACCCCACGGTGGTTGGGAAGCGGGAGCAGGGGCCTGTCGTGAAGGTGAGTGAGTGCCTTTAAATTTGCTTACCTTTCAGCGGGAGCAGGGTTTGAGGTAATATCAGGTAAGCTCTTCCTTTCTTTTTCTTTTTCTTGTTTTTTTTTAAATCTAGAGGTGATGTCAGGGAAGGCAGTACAATGCTCCTCCTGTAGAATGTTTGAGGTGAGGGACGGCGTCAGTGTCCCTGCTGATTTCATCTGTGGGAAGTGCACCCAACTCCAGCTCCTCAAAAACCGTGTTAGGGACCTGGAGCTTGAGCTGGATGCAGAGGGGGTCATAGATAGGAGCTTCAGGGAAGTAGTTACACCAAAGACTGGAGATAGATGGGTAACTGTAAGAGGGACTGGGAAGAAGCAGTCAGTGCAGGGACCCCCTGCGGTCATTCCCCTGAGTAACAAGTATACCGTTTTGGATACTTGTGGGGGGGGGACTTACCAGGGGTAAGCCATGGGGTACGGGCCTCTGGCCCTGTTGCTCAGAAGGGAAGGGGGGAAAGGAGTAGAACATTAGTAATTGGGGACTCAATAGTCAGGGGCACAGATAGGAGATTTTGTGGGAGCGAGAGAGACTCACGTTTGGTATGTTGCCTCCCAGGTGCAAGGGTACGTGATGTCTCGGATCGTGTTTTCCGGGTCCTTAAGGGGGAGGGGGAGCAGCCCCAAGTCGTAGTCCACATTGGCACTAACGACATACGTAGGAAAGGGGACAAGGATGTCAGGCAGGCCTTTAGGGAGCTAGGATGGAAGCTCAGAGCGAGAACAAACAGAGTTGCTATCTCTGGGTTGTTGCCCGTGCCACGTGATAGTGAGATGAGGAATAGGGAGAGAGAGCAATTAGACACGTGGCTACAGGGATGGTGCAGGCGGGAGGGATTCAGATTTCTGGATAACTGGGGCTCTTTCTGGGGAAGGTGGGACCTCTATAGACAGAATGGTCTACATCTGAACCTCAGGGGCACCAATATCCTGGGGGGGAGATTTGTTAGTGCTCTTTGGGGGGGTTTAAACTAATTCAGCAGGGGCATTGGAACCTGGATTGTAGTTTTGGGGTACGGGAGATTGAGAGTATAGAGGTCAGGAGCACAGATTTGACTTCGCAGGAGGGTGCCAGTGTTCAGGTAGGTGGCTTGAAGTGTGTCTACTTCAATGCCAGGAGTATACGAAATAAGGTAGGGGAACTGGCAGCATGGGTTGGTACCTGGGACTTCGATGTTGTGGCCATTTCAGAGACATGGATAGAGCAGGGACAGGAATGGTTGTTGCAGGTTCCGGGGTTTAGGTGTTTTAGTAAGCTCAGAGAAGGGTGCAAAAGAGGGGGAGGTGTGGCGCTGCTAGTCAAGGACAGTATTACGGTGGCGGAAAGGATGCTAGATGGGGACTCTTCTTCTGAGGTAGTATGGGCTGAGGTTAGAAACAGGAAAGGAGAGGTCACCCTGTTGGGAGTTTTCTATAGGCCACCTAATAGTTCTAGGGATGTAGAGGAAAGGATGGCGAAGATGATTCTGGAAAAGAGCGAAAGTAACAGGGTAGTTGTTATGGGAGACTTTAACTTTCCAAATATTGACTGGAAAAGATATAGTTCGAGTACATTAGATGGGTCATTCTTTGTACAATGTGTGCAGGAGGGTTTCCTGACACAATCTGTTGACAGGCCAACAAGAGGCGAGGCCACATTGGATTTGGTTTTGGGTAATGAACCAGGCCAGGTGTTAGATCTGGAGGTAGGTGAGCACTTTGGAAACAATGACCACAATTCGGTGACCTTTACGTTAGTGATGGAAAGGGATAAGTATACCCCGCAGGGCAAGAGTTATAGCTGGGGGAAGGGCAATTATGATGCCATTAGACATGACTTAGGATGTGTTGGTTGGAGAAGTAGGCTGCAAGGGTTGGGCACACTGGATATGTGGAGCTTGTTCAAGGAACAGCTATTGCATGTTCTTGATAAGTACGTACCAGTCAGGCAGGGAGGAAGGGGTCGAGCGAGGGAACCGTGGTTTACCAAAGAAGTGGAATCTCTTGTTAAGAGGAAGAAGGAGGCCTATGTGAAGATGAGGCGTGAAGTTTCAGTTGGGGCGCTTGATAGTTACAAGGAAGCGAGTAAGGATCTAAAGAGAGAGCTGAGACGTGCAAGGAGGGGACATGAGAAGTCTTTGGCAGGTAGGATCAAGGAAAACCCAAAAGCTTTCAATAGGTATGTCAGGAATAAAATAATGACTAGGGTAAGAGTAGGGCCAGTCAAGGACAGTGGTGGGAAGTTGTGTGTGGAGGCTGAGGAGATAAGCGAGATACTAAATGAATACTTTTCGTCAGTATTCACTCAGGAAAAAGATAATGTTGTGGAGGAGAATGCTGAGACCCAGGCTATTAGAATAGATGGCATTGAGGTGCGTAGGGAAGAAGTGTTGGCAATTCTGGACAAGGTGAAAATAGATAAGTCCCTGGGGCCGGATGTGATTTATCCTAGGATTCTCTGGGAAGCCAGGGAAGAGATTGCTGAGCCTTTGGCTTTGGTTTTTAGGTCATCATTGGCTACAGGAATAGTGCCAGAGGACTGGAGGATAGCAAATGTGGTCCCTTTGTTCAAGAAGGGGAGTAGAGATAACCCCGGTAACTATAGGCCGGTGAGCCTAACATCTGTGGTGGGTAAAGTCTTGGAGAGGATTATAAAATATACAATTTATAATCATCTAGATAGGAATAATATGATTAGGGACAGTCAGCATGGTTTTGTGAAGGGTAGGTCATGCCTCACAAACCTTATCGAGTTCTTTGAGAAGGTGACTGAACAGGTAGACGAGGGTAGAGCAGTTGATGTGGTGTATATGGATTTCAGTAAAGCATTTGATAAGGTTCCCCACGGTCGGCTATTGCAGAAAATACGGAGGCTGGGGATTGAGGGTGATTTAGAGATGTGGATCAGAAATTGGCTAGTTGAAAGAAGACAGAGAGTGGTAGTTGATGGGAAATGTTCAGAATGGAGTTCAGTTACGAGTGGCGTACCACAAGGATCTGTTCTGGGGCCGTTGCTGTTTGTCATTTTTATAAATGACCTAGAGGAGGGCGCAGCAGGATGGGTGAGTAAATTTGCAGACGACACTAAAGTCGGTGGAGTTGTAGACAGTGCGGAAGGATGTTGCAGGTTACAGAGGGACATAGATAAGCTGCAGAGCTGGGCTGAGAGGTGGCAAATGGAGTTTAATGTGGAGAAGTGTGAGGTGATTCACTTTGGAAAGAATAACAGGAATGCGGAATATTTGGCTAATGGTAAAATTCTTGGTAGTGTGGATGAGCAGAGGGATCTCGGTGTCCATGTACATAGATCCCTGAAAGTTGCCACCCAGGTTGATAGGGTTGTGAAGAAGGCCTATGGTGTGTTGGCCTTTATTGGTAGAGGGATTGAGTTCCGGAGCCATGAGGTCATGTTGCAATTGTACAAAACTCTCGTACGGCCGCATTTGGAGTATTGCGTACAGTTCTGGTCGCCTCATTATAGGAAGGACGTGGAAGCTTTGGAACGGGTGCAGAGGAGATTTACCAGGATGTTGCCTGGTATGGAGGGAAAATCTTATGAGGAAAGACTGATGGACTTGAGGTTGTTTTCGTTAGAGAGAAGAAGGTTAAGAGGTGACTTAATAGAGGCATACAAAATGATCAGAGGGTTAGATAGGGTGGACAGCGAGAGCCTTCTCCCGCGGATGGAGGTGGCTAGCACGAGGGGACATAGCCTTAAATTGAGGGGTAATAGATATAGGATAGAGGTCAGAGGTGGGTTTTTTACGCAAAGAGTGGTGAGGCCGTGGAATGCCCTACCTGCAACAGTAGTGAACTCGCCAACATTGAGGGCATTAAAAAATTTATTGGATAAGCATATGGATGATAAGGGCATAATGTAGGTTAGATGGCCTTTAGATTTTTTCCATGTCGGTGCAACATCGAGGGCCGAAGGGCCTGTATTGCGCTGTATCGTTCTATGTTCTATGTACTATGTATGGTTGGAATGTCACTTCCACCGTTTTCATTCCTGCCCTTGAGATAAAGACTAACTTCCATTACTTGATTAAATCATTGTTTGTATACGTCCACTAGCTTTGAATGATTTTGTTTTTCAGAATCCCTCTGTCCATCCATCTCCTCACCATTTAAATGATCTGTCTGTCTTCGGTGTAAAGTGGATGATCTCAGACTCTGCCATGCTGAAATCCATCTGCCACAGTTTTACCCACTGATTTATCTCTCAATATTATTTTGTAACTCTTCTCCTATTCACAGAGTTATGCTCTTATAATTATATAAAAGCACCAATTACTCATTTTGGATTGGGTAAGCACGTTGTAGGTTCATTTATTAAGAACAGGCACATAACAACAGATATAGATGGACAGGATCTTGAAGACATGGGCAGCAGAACTGTCTGTGCTGTGCTCTATTTAAATCAAAAGTGGAACTAAAACTGGTCCGCGTGACATACTTCCTTTCTAGTGAGGTCATGCTGCAATCCTGTAAAGACATATTACAACATCCCCTCTTTTTAAATATGCTTTTCCTACTTCCAAGGAAGTGTAACTATTTACAATACATGTTGATGTTTGATTACCGTGACATAAGAATTGATGAATCTGAGAGTCTCTGAATCGGGAAGTAATCTGTTGGAACACCCAGATCTTGTAATAGTAACCTTGTCTGGAGATTTCTTCAATTGCATATCTTCAATTTCTTCCATAAGACAAAGGTGCAGAATTAGGCTATTCGGCCCATCATGTCTGCTCAGTCATTCAATCATGGCTGATATTTTTCTTATCCCCAGGAGCCTTCTTCCCATAACCCCTGATCCCCTTATTGATCAAAAACCTATCTATCTCGTCTATCTTGGTTGCATTTTGGATTTTGTCCTCGGTGCAATCGGACTGTACAGTGGTTGAGGAACTGGAATGAATCTGATTTATCCTTGGTTACATCTCACCATTACACATTTGTGTGTGACAATTTCATAGGCCCTGGTTCTGAACCATATTCCTTTCTCCTCAGGGAAGCTGGATGTGATGATTGGCTGGTAGCACAGTGATTGGAACTGCATCTTCACAACATCAGTGACCCGTGCTAAATTCCAGCCTTGGGTCACTGTCTTGTGTAGAGTTTGTATATTCCTCTTGTGTCTGCGTGGGTTTCCTCCGGGTGTTTCGGTTTCCCCCGCACAGTCCAAAGATATGCAGGTTAGGTAGATTGGCCATGATCAATGCATGGGGTTACAGGCTGGTGATTGGGCCTATGTGGAGTGCTCTTTTGGAAGGTTGGTACAGACCTAATGGACCAAATGACCTCTTCTGCGCTGTAACGATTCTATGGATTCTATGAACTTGTTCCAACTGTAAACTTGCCAATTTTCTACTCGCATTTTAATAGTGGATGTTAGCATCATCTCTTGTAGTTTTAACAATTTCTCTCTAGTATCTGAGGAATAAGATTGGGTCAGAGTTGGTAAATTGGTATGGACTGGTCTGCCAAACATCAGATCGGTTTGGGATTGAATATTTGCATTTAAACATGTTGCTCTCAGATATAACATTGCAATGTGTAGATCGTTCTTGTTCTGTCTGTATTTGAGAATTAAGGATTTCATGATGGGAATCATTTGCTCAGTTAGGCTGTTAGATCTAGGGTAATCAGAAGAAGTAGTGTGATTAACATTCCACTTCGCACACATATCCTGAAATGCTTTTTAATAAATTATGATTATCTAGGTTGATCTCTCTAGGCAAACCAAATAAACTGAAAAGAGCACTGTTGTGCTTGAGGTTTTGTGGAATTGTTGAGCACACCTAAACCTGAGTGATGTGCACCCACTACCTGGGACTTGGATTTTGGGACAGGTGGGTGTAAAGGGTGAATGGTGGCTTGTAGTAGGCCATGTTACTTTCTGTCAACATCCTTGCTTTATACTTTATTCCACAGAGATTGATGCTCCCAGAAACCTGCGCGTGGTAACACCAGGGGACAGCAGGCTGGAGCTGGAGTGGGAGAACAGTCAAGCTGACATCGACAGGTACAGGGTGGTCTACAGCACACTGGCAGGCAGGAAGTACCATGAGCTGATTGTGCCCAAAAGCACAGGGCCAACAAGCAAAGTAACCATGACTGGTGAGTAGCAGAACTTCAAACACAATCTGAGGTATCAGCATTCAACCATTGATTGATGGCAGGACTGAAAATGTGCATCTATGACACTTAGGCTACACTGGTAATCTTACAATGCTCCTGATGGAGTGGTAACAATATTGGTACAATGTTATTGCTGCTGCTCCAGCTCGTGATTCTGATTCCGATGATGATGATGACAGAGGTATTAATGTTGTTGCTGATAATGGGCGGCACGGTAGTACAGTGATTAGCACTGTAGCTTCACAGTGCCAGAGTCCCAGGTTCGATTCTCGGCTTGGGTCACTGTATGTGAGCAGTCTGCATGTTCTCCCTGTGTCTGCATGGGTTTTCTCCGGGTGCTCCGGTTTCCTCCCACAAGTCTCGAAAGACGTGCTGTGAGGTAATTTGGACATTCTGAATTCTCCCACCGTGTACCCGAAGAGGCGCCTAGGGGATTTTCACAGTAACTTCATTGTAGTGTTACTGTAAGCCGACTTGCTTAACAATAAAGATTATTATTCTTATTATCAATGTTGGTAGTAGTGATCATCGTAGTTATAATCACAGAATCCCAAGAGGATTTAAACTCAAAGGTATATTAAGTAAGTAAATGCAAGGCCGCAAATCGACGGGTAATACATCCAGTCCCAGCTGGGACCATCTGAAGGTGCCGGTTCCCATCCTGGCCGGCTTTGATTGGTCCATTTTAACATGTTCCACCGTTGATCCTCTGCCCCCCCCCCCCCCAAGCAGGGGGAGCCCATTTTCCACGAGCCCCATGGAGCAGTCCCCGTAGCGGTTATTACAGTGATGTTGTTACAGATTAGAATCACCATGACCGTGTGCGTTGGACTGCAACTGCTCTTACCTCGACCCATCTTCTGTTTTTTCATCTCTCTCATTATTGCCACCTATAAGGGCAGCATGTGGCGCAGTGGTTAGCACTGGGACTGCAGAGCTGAGGATCCGGGTTCGAATCCCAGCCCTGGGTCACTGTCCTTGTGGAGTTTGCACATTCTCCCCATGTCTGCATGGATTTCACACCCACAACCCAAAAAGATGTGCAGGGTAGGTGGATTGGCCACGCTAAACTGCCCCTTAATTGGAAAAAAAATAATAGTGTACTCTAAATTTTAAAAAAATTATTGCATTGCATCTTCATCCCTTTTCGAATGTAAATCTCTCCTGCCTTTATCACAGACCTGCCCTGCCTTTATCATAGATCACTCTATCACAGACTTGCTTCTCACTTTCCTCCCCCTCTCCTTTTCTTTGTACCCACATTAAAACCTCTCACTTACTCCAGTTCTGACAAAGCTCACTGACCTGAAACACAAACCTTTGATGTGGCACTTCATCAAATACCTTCTCGAAATCGAAATAAAATCCATCCATTGGTGAAGATGCGGAGATGACAGCCTAAGTTCTCACTGTGACCTTCTCTCTTGATTTTGTTTGCAGATTTATTGCCAGGCACTGAGTATGGCATAGGAATCTCTGCCATTAAGGAGACGAAACAAAGTGTTCCAGCCACCATGAACGCAAGAACTGGTAAATATCCAGCTCCTTCTTAGTGTGGGTTTCCATTCCGCTGTGTGCAATGTTATAATATACCTTTAAGGGGCAGCAACATGACATCACATTAAGGGAAGTTTATTATGTGTTCCAGCCTGGGTTTCACTTCAGCCTGGAGTGGGGCTCAGACGCACAGCTCTGCTGCTGTTGCCTTCAAGCTCTTCATGAATTTATTTTCATATGTGCCTGTTCTCAATAAATAAAACCAGAGCGTGTTTGCACAATCCCTCATGAACCAACGACATAGGTAGGAAAAGGGATAGGGATGTAAGGCAGGGATATTCAGGGAGCTAGGGTGGAATCTTAGAGCTAGAACAAACAGAGTTACTATCTCTGGGGTGTTACCCGTGCCACGTGCTAGCGAGACGAGGAATAGGGAGAGAGAGCAGTTGAACACGTGGCTACAGGGATGGTGCAGGAGGGAAAGTTTCAGATACCTGGATAATTGGGGCTCATTCTGGGTAGGTGGGACCTCTACAAACGGGATGGTCTACACTTGAACCAGAGGGGGTACCAATATCCTGGGGGGGGAAATTTGCTGATGCTCTTCGGGAGGGTTTAAACTAATTCAGCAGGGGGATGGGAACCTGAATTGTAACTCCAGTGTACAGGAGGTTGAGAGTAGGGAGTAGGGAGGTCATGAGGAAGGTTTCAAGGTGTGCCGGCAGGCAAGATGGTGGTTTGAAGTGTGGTCTACTTCAACGCCAGGAGCATCCGGAATCAGGTGGGTAAACTTGCAGCATGGGTTGGTACCTGGGATCTCGATGTTGTGGCCATTTCGGAGACATGGCTAGAGCAGGGACAGGAATGGTTGTTGTAGGTTCCGGGGTTGAGATGTTTCAGTAAGCTCAGGGAAGGTGGTAAAAGAGGGGGAGGGGTGGCATTGTTAGTCAAGGACAGTATTACGGTGGCAGAAAGGACATCTGATGAGGACTCGTCTACTGAAGTAGTATGGGCTGAGGCTAGAAACAGGAAAGGAGAGGTCACCCTGTTGAATTTTCTATAGGCCTCCGAAAAGTTCCAGAGATGTAGAGGAAAGGATTGCAAAGATGATTCTGGATAGGAGCGAAAGTAACAGGGTAGTTGTTATGGGGGACTTTAACTTTCCAAATATTGACTGGAAACGCTATAGTTCGAGTACTTTAGATGGGTCTGTTTTTGGCCAATGTGAGCAGGAGGGTTTCCTGACACAGTATGTAGATAGGCCAACAAGAGGCAAGGCCACATTGGATTTGGTACTGGGTAATGAACCAGGACGGGTGCTAGATTTGGAGATAGGTGAGCACTTCGGTGATAGTGACCACAATTCGGTTACGTTTACTTTAGCGATGGAAAGGGATACGTATATACCACAGGGCAAGAGTTATAGCTGGGGGAAAGGCAATTATGATGCGATTAGGCAAGACTTAGGATGCATAGGATGGGGAAGGAAATTGCACGGGATGGGCACAATAGAAATGTGGAGCTTGTTCAAAGAACAGCTACTGCGCGTCCTTGATAAGTATGTACCTGTCAGGCAGGGAGGAAGTGGTTGAGCGAGGGAACCGTGGTTTACTAAAGTAGTTGAATCACTTGTCAAGAGGAAGAAGGAGGCTAATGTAAAGATGAGACGTGAAGGTTCAGTTAGGACGCTCGAGAGTTACAAATTAGCGAGGAAGGACGTAAAGAGAGAGCTGAGAAGAGCCAGGAGGGGACATAAGACGTCCTTGGCAGGTAGGATCAAGGAAAACCTTTCTATAGATATGTCAGGAATAAAAGAATGGCTAGGGTAAGAGTAGGGCCAGTCAAGGACAGTAGTGGGAAGTTGTGCGTGGAGTCCGAGGAGAGAGGAGAGGTGCGAAATGAATATGCACACAGTCAGTATTCACACAGGAAAAAGACAATGTTGTCGAGGAGAATACTGAGATACAGGCTATTAGACTAGACGGGTTTGAGGTTCAGAAAGAGGAGGTGTTAGTAATTCTGGAAACTGTGAAAATAGATAAGTCCCCTGGGCCGATGGGATTTATCCTAGGATTCTCTGGGAAGCTAGGGAGGAGATTGCTGAGCCTTTGGCTTTGATCGTTATGTCATCATTGTCTCCAGGAATAGTGCCAGAAGACTGGAGGATAGCAAATGTTGTCCCCTTGTTCAAGAAGGGGAGTAGAGACAACCCCGGTAACTATAGGCCAGTGAGCCTTACTTCTGTTGTGGGCAAAGTCTTTGAAAGGATTATAAGAGATAGGATTTATAATCATCTAGAAAGGAATAATTTGATTAGGGATAGTCAACACGGTTTTGTGAAGGGTAGGTCGTGCCTCACAAACCTTATTGAGTTCTTTGAGAAGGTGACCAAACAGGTGGACGAGGGTAAAACAGTTGATGTGGTGTATATGGATTTCAGTAAAGTGTTTGATAAGGTTCCCCATGGTAGGCTATTGCAGAAAATACAAAGGCATGGGATTCAGGGTGATTTAGCAGTTTGTATCAGAAATTGGCTAGCTGTGAGAAGACAGAGGGTGGTGGTTGATGGGAAATGTTCAGCCTGGAGTTCAGTTACTAGTGGTTTACCACAAGGACCTGTTTTGGGGCCGTTGCTGTTTGTCATTTTTATAAATGACCTGGAGGAGGGCGTAGAAGGATGGGTGAGTAAATTTGCGGATGACACTAAAGTCGGTGGAGTTGTAGACAGTGTGGAAGGATGTTGCAGGTTACAGAGGGACATAGATAAGCTGCAGAGCTGGGCTGAGAAGTGGCAAATGGAGTTTAATGCAGAAAAGTGTGAGGTGATTCATTTTCGAAGGAGTAACAGGAATACAAAGTATTGGGCTAATGGTAAGATTCTTGGTAGTGTGGATGAGCAGAGAGATCTCGGTGTCCATGTACATAGATCCCTGAAAGTTGCTATCCAGGTTGAGGGTTGTTAAGAAGGCGTACGGTGTGTTAGCTTTTATTCGTAGAGGGATTGAGTTTCCGAGCCATAAGTTCATGTTGCAGATGTACAGAACTCTGGTGCGGCCGCATTTGGAGTATTGTGTGCAGTTCTGGTCGCCGCATTATAGGAAGGATATGGAAGCATTGGAAAGGGTGCAGAGGAGATTTACCAGGATGTTGTCTGGTATGGAGGGAAGATGTTATGAAGAAAGGCTGAGGGACTTGAGGCTGTTTTTGTTAGAGAGAAGAAGGTTAAGAGGTGACTTAATTGAGGCATACAAGATGATCAGAGGATTAGATAGGGTGGACAGTGAGTGCCTTTTTCCTCAGATGGTGATGTCCAGCACAAGGGGACATAGCTTTAAATTGAGGGGAGATAGATATAGGACAGATGTCAGAGGTAGGTTCTTCACTCAGAGAGTAGAAGGGCGTGGAATGCCCTGCCTGCAACAGTAGCGGACTCGCCAACACTAAACGCATTTAAATGGTCATTGGATAGGCATATGGACGATAAGGGAATAGTGTAGATGGGCTTTAGAGGGGTTTCACAGGTCGGCGCAACATCGTGGGCCGAAGGGTCTGTACTGCGCTGTAATGTTCTAATTGTAATGAACGTTTGGAGCCTTTATATCATTATAAGACCACAGCATGGTGGCAGCGATGGTTTATTCTAAATGAAACAGTGCTCAACCTGGAAGAAAGATAAAAAAGTGAAACTGATGCAGGATCACATAACTCACCTCACTTAAAGTGGCAGAATATACCCAATTTGTTTGGTATATCCATTTGATTTTCAGTATTCAGCTGATAAATTACTTTCAGCTCGGTGGTTTTCATGGAGGCTACTGGCAGCTCACATTTGAGAATGATGCAGATCCTAAAATTGCACAGGTTAGAATTACCTGTTAACAGTGGCAGAAAGAGTATCTTTGTGTCAGGTCTGGAATTGTTACAGTGCGGTGGTACAGGATGGAATGGGCAGTATTGATGAATTATACAATAAGGGGCCATCAGGAATGGTGCCGGAATAACCAACATCTTTTACAGAAAGAAGACATTTATAACTGACACAAGTAGAGAATTCCTGGGGCAGGCAGCAGCTATAACTGGGATAGGGTGCCATTAATATTGCAGTTTTGTGCCCAGATATTTTGTACTGAAACCAGTGTAAGCAGATGGAGGTGGAACTCTGTGATGACGTGCAAAGGATGTTCTTTGTAATACTTGGGTACACGGGTAGTATGCAGGCATCGGATGAGTAGATATTATTAGGCATGCATCAGTGGAGATTCTGGATATTGCTCTGACCTCTGAGTCAGAAGGTTCAAGTCCTACTCCAGGTCCTGGAGTAGAAAAACACGGACTGACATTCCAGTGCAGTAATGAGGGAATGCGCCACTGACAATATGCTGTGTTTTAATTGAGTTGTTCAACTATCTATCCAACCTTGAACACCCTGTGACAATAACTCGAAGAAGGGCAGAGAAGTCCTGTCCGGGCCAATTGTTGGTGTCAATTTGTACACAGCATGATCCCACAAAGAGCAATGTGATACTTACCAGATCATGTGTTTTCTTGTTACTAGAACATAGAACATAGAACAGTACAGCACAGAACAGGCCCTTCGGCCCTCGATGTTGTGCTGAGCCTTGTCCGAAACCAAGATCAAGCTATCCCACTCCCTGTCATTCTGGTGTGCTCCATGTGCCTATCCAATAACCGCTTGAAAGTTCCTAAAGTGTCCGACTCCAGTATCACAGCAGGCAGTCCATTCCACACCCTAACCACTCTCTGAGTAAAGAACCTACCTCTGATATCCCTCCTATATCTCCCACCCTGAATCTTATATTTATGCCCCCTTGTAACAGCTACATCCACCCGAGGAAATAGTCTCTGAACGTCCACTCTATCATTCCCCCTCATCATCATATAAACCTCTATTAAGTCGCCTTTCATCCTCCTCCGCTCCAAAGAGAAAAGCCCTAGCTCCCTCAACCTTTCCTCATAAGACCTATCCTGCAAACCAGGCAGCAGCCTGGTAAATCTCCTTTGCACCCTTTCCAATGCTTCCACATCCTTCCTATAGTGAGGTGACCAGAACTGCACACAATATTCCAAATGTGGCCTCACCAGGGTCATGTACAGTTGCAGCATAAGTCCGCGGCTCTTAAACCCAAGCCCCCTGTTAATAAACGCTAACATGCCTTCTTCACGGTTCTATCCACGTGACTGGCAACCTTCAGAGATCTGTGGACATGAACCCCAAGATCTCTCTATTCCTCCACATTCCTCAGAACCCTGCCGTTGACCCTGTAATCCGCATTCAAATTTTACCTACCAAATGAATCACCTCACACTTATCAGGGTTAAACTCCATCTGCCATTTTTCAGCCCAGCTCTGCATCCTATCAATGTCTCTTTGCAGCCTACAACAGCCCTCCACCTCATCCACTACTCCACCAATCTTGATGTCATCAGCAAATTTACTGACCCACCCTTCAGCCCCCTCCTCCAAGTCAATGATAAAAATCACAAATAGCAGAGGACCCAGCACTGATCCCTGTGGTACACCGCTGGTAACTGGTCTCCAGCCTGAAAATTTTCCATCCACCACCACCCTCTGTTTTCTATGTGATAGCCAGTTACTTATCTAATTGGCCAAATTTCCCTCTATCCCACACCTCCTTACTTTCTTCATGAGCCGACCATGGGGAACCTTATCAAACGCTTTACTAAAATCCATGTATATGACATCAACTGCTCTACCTTCATCTACACACTTAGTTACCTTCTCAAAGAATTCAATCAAATTTGTGAGGCAAGACTTACCCTTCACAAATCCGTGTTGACTATCCCTGATTAAGCTGCATCTTTCTAAATGGTCATAAATCCTATCCTTTTGGACCGTTTCCATTAACTTACCGACCACCGAAGTAAGACTAACTGGCCTATAATTACCAGGGTAATTCGCCACTCTCCACTCCTCTGGCACTATCCCCCTGGACAGTGAGGACCCAAAGATCAAAGCCAAAGGCTCTGCAATCTCATCCCTTGCTTCCCAAAGAATCCTTGGATATATCCCATCTGGGCCAGGGGACTTGTCGACCCTCAGGTTTTTCAAAATTGCTGATACATCCTTCCTCAGAACATCTACCTCCTCCAGCCGACCAGCCTGTATCACACTCTCATCCTCAAAAACATGGCCCCTCTCCTTGGTGAACACTGAAGAAAAGTATTCATTCAACACCTCTCCTATTTCTTCTGACTCCATGCACAAGTTCCCACTACTGTCCTTGACCGGCCCTACCCTCACCCTGGTCATTCTTTTATTTCTCACATAAGAGTAAAAAGCCTTGGGGTTTTCCTTGATCCGACCCGCCAAGGACTTCTCATGCCCCCTCCTAGCTCTCCTAAGCCCTTTTTTTAAGCTCGTTCCTTGCTACCTTGTAACCCTCAAGCGACCCAACTGAACCTTGTTTTCTCATCCTTACATACTCTTCCTTTTTCCTCTTGACAAGACATTCAACCTCTTTTGTGAACCATGGTTCCCTCACACGGCCATTTCCTCCCTACCTGACAGGGACATACCTATCAAGGACACGCAGTATTTGTTCCTTGAACATAGAACATAGAACATAGAACAGTACAGCACAGAACAGGCCCTTCGGCCCTCGATGTTGTGCCGAACAATGATCACCCTACCTAAACCCACGTAACCCATATACCCGTAACCCAACAATCCCCCCATTAACCTTACACTATGGGCAATTTAGCATGGCCAATCCACCTAACCCGCACATCTTTGGACTGTGGGAGGAAACCGGAGCACCCGGAGGAAACCCACGCACACACGGGGAGGACGTGCAGACTCCACACAGACAGTGACCCAGCCGGGAATCGAACCTGGGACCCTGGAGCTGTGAAGCATTGATGCTAACCACCATGCTACCGTGAGGCCCCTAACAAGCTCCACTTTTCATTTGTGCCTTTCCCTGACAGTTTCTGTTCCCATTTTATGCTCCCTAATTCTTGCCTAATCGCATCATAATTATCCCTCTCCCAATTATAAACCTTGCCCTGCCGTATGGCCCAATCCCTCTCCATTGCAATAGTGAAAGACACCAAATTGTGGTCACTATCTCCAAAGTGCTCTCCCACAAACCAAACTAACACTTGGCCCGGTTCATTACCCAGTACCAAATCCAATGTGCCCCCCCCCACTCTTGTCGGCCTATCCACATATTGTGTCAGTAAACCCTCCTGCACACACTGTTCAAAAACTGCCCCACCAAACTGTTCGACCTATAGAGGTTCAAATCGATATTTAGAAAATTAAAGTCACCCATGACAACTACCCTGAGACCTCCACACCTATCCATAATCTGTTTTGCAATTTCTTCCTCCACATCTCTGTTACTATTTGGGGGCCTATAGAAAACTCCTAACAATGTGACCGCTCCTTTCCTATTTCTAACTTCGGCCCATATTACCTCAGTAGGCAGATCCCCTTCGAACTGCCTTTCTGCAGCCGTTAAACTATCCTTGATTAACAATGCTACTCCTCCACCTCATTTACCACCTTCCCTACTCTTACTGAAACATCTATACCCCGGAACGTCCAACAACCATTCCTGTCCCTGTTCTAACCATGTCTCCATAATGGCCACAACATCGTAGTCCCATGTACCAATCCACGCTCCAAGTTCACCTACCTTATTCCGGATGCTCCTTGCATTGAAGTAGACACACTTCAACCCACCTTTCTGTCTGCCGGTACACTCCTGCGACCTTGATACCCTCCTCAGTACCTCACTACCCTCAACACTGGCTTCTGGACTACAGCTCGTTTTCCCAGCCCCCTGAATTGAGTGATAAATATTAACCAGGACACCTCGGGAAACTCAACTATTCTTCCAAATAGGGCCATGGGGTATTTTATGCTCACCTGAGAGGAGAGGCTGGGCCTCAGTTGAACACATTATCTGGAAGGTGGAAAATCCATTGCAGCACTCTTTCAGTACTGCGCTGGAGTGGCGGCCTTGATCTTTTTTCTCAAGTATTTAAATCCATAAACTGCTGACACTGAAGTGAGAAAGCTGTCAACCAGCAATGGCTGACAGCTCCCAGCTACTTCATCGGCATCAATGAGCATTGGCTTTGAAGTTGTTGCCTCAATCTTTTTTACCCCAAGGGGAACAACCCCAGGATCTTCAACCTAAACCTGTCACTAAAATCCCTCATCCCACGGACCACGGGGTGTGAATGTGGAAACAATGAATGATTTCAAGTGGAACTTGGATTGGCTTCTGAAGGAAGTCAACTTGCAGCAATACGGAGACGTAGTTGAGGAATGGGACTGACTGGATTTTTCATCAGACAACATGGGCCGTATGTCCGTATGTGCCAAATGGACTCTTTCTATGCTATAATGACAGGATTGGACAGACTTTATTCAGTCGGGGGCGATTCTACAGCCATTTAAAAATTGTGGGCGGGAAGCAAATGCTGAACTCTCATTTCAGCCAATGACATTTTTGCGAATAGGGAAAGGGGGCAGGGTGTGACACACACAGGCAGGAAAGCAAAACTGTGCAGGGTGTTTGAAATCACTGCCAAAACAGACCCAAAATGCCTCAACCTACAGTGGGGGAACCTCAAATTTATGTAGATAACTTGAACTGTCTTTAAGGAATGATAAGGCCTGTTAATTATCATGATCTGAAGTTATTTATTTAGACTTTTAAAAATAGTAAATAAAACTTGGCACCAGATGTCAAAGTCAAAAGTATATGCACACTGCTGGACCGCTTGATTGGCAGGCCATTTGGAGTACTTTAGAAAAGAAACAATATTTTCCTACAGCTCCAACAGAGTTAATTCTTGACAATTACCCATGGTTGTTATTACAGCTGATCCAATTATGAATGCTGAGCTGAGTTTCAAAGGACCAAAAACACTTCGTATAGCAGTGGGTTTTGGGGAGCCGTGTTCGTATTTTGATTGAACATTTTAAAATGTTATTAAAGGATTAGATTTCTTTCATGTGATTACTGAATAAAAGTCTGTTTGTTTTCAAAAAAGACTGACCGCTTGAGGGATTTGAAATTATTGAGTTGGTTTTAGGAATAAAAGTTTTGGTTTCAATTATGTATGAGAGCTCTATTACATTTTTAGAAGTTTATTTTTCCTATTTCCTGAGGTCTTCCTGGAGTGTATAATGGGGGAGTGGCTATGGAATGGGAATGGGAAAAATTGTGGCAGTAAAGAATATGATAATATGGAATGGGAATGGGGTATTGGGGCATGTGTGATATGAACTAAGGCATGGGGAGGTGAGGGGTTAAGAGCTAGATGCCAAACAGCTTTAAAAACAATTGGGGCAAAGTTCCAGTCGGGCCTTGGCACTCACCCACCCCCATGGCCACTTCTGATTTGCTTCTGGGATTGATCAGCCCAAATCGACCCCAGCCCTTCCTCCTCAGATCAAAAATTTATGTGATGGGGCCCTTTATATTAAGGCAGGTCTGTCAAATCGGGAATTTTCCAATCTTTAAATACTTGCCTCGCTCGTGAAAATCTGGATTTGGATTTGTGTTTATTGTCACGTGTACCGAGGTACAGTGAAAAGTATTGTTCTGCGTACAGTCCACACAGATCGTTCCATACATGTGAAAAATAGGACATACGATAAATACACATTGTAAATACATAGACACAGACATCAGGTGAAGGATACGGAATGTAGTACTACTCAGTAGAGAAAATGTGTGGAGAGATAAGTTCAGTCCATAAGAGGGTAGTTTACGAGTCTGGTAACAGCGGGGAAGAAGCTGTTTTTGAATCTGTTCGTGCATGTTCTCAGACTTTTGTATCTCCCAATGGAAGAGGTTGGAAGAATTAATAACACGGGTGGGAGGGGTTCGATTATGCTGCCTGCTTTCCCAAGCCAGCGGGAGGTGTAGACAGAGTCAATGGATGGGAGGTAGGTTTGTGTGATGGACTGGACTGTGTTCACGACTCTCTGAAGTTTCTCATGGTCTTGGGTCGAGCAGTTGCCATACCAGGCTGTGATGCAGCCAGATAAGATGCATTCTGTGGTGAATTTGGAAAAATCGTTAAGAGTCAATGTGGACATGCCGAATTTCCTTAGTTCCCTGAGGAAAAAGAGGTGCTGCTGTGCTTTCTTGGTCGTAGTGTCGCCGTGGGTGGACCAGGACAGATTTTTGGTGATGTGCACCCCTAGGAATTTGAAGCTGTCAATCATCTCCACCTCGGCACCATTGATGCTGGCAGGGATGCGTGAGTCATTCTTCCTGAAGTCAATGACCAGCTCCTTAGTTTTGATGACATTGAAGGAGAGATTGTTGTCATTACACCACGCACCCAGGTTCTCTATCTACCTTTGACTCATCCGACCCACTACGGTCGTGTCATCAACAAATTTGTAGATGGAGTTGGAACCAGTTTGCCACACAGTCGTGTGTGTGTGTGGGGAGTATAGTAGGGGTCTAAGTACACATCCATGTGGGGCCCCGGTATTGAGGACTATCGTGGCGGACTATCGTAACCAGATTTGAGGGTCCTGTCCTGACTGTTTTTTAGACCACACTGACTCTCTTAATCCAGAGACTCAATGCTGTTAACTATCCTTTTCTGTGTTATTCAAACTTGTTCTTAAAAACCATATAGATAACATCCACCACATATCTTTCATCGGCCTTTCACCAAAAAATACAAATAGCTTAGTCAAATACAGACTGTCTTTCACACATTAGTGCTGGCACTCCTCAAATAACTCAAAATATCCAAATGCTGCCTTTCTGAGCCTGGGATTGGGTGAGGAATCCTGGGATTGGTTGAGAATGCTGGGATAGAGTGAATAACAGTCAGATTGAGTGATGCATGCTGGGATTGAGTGATGAATGCTGGGATTGAGTGATGCATGCTGAGATTGAGTGATGCGTGCTGTCATAGAACATAGAACATAGAACAGTACAGCACAGAACAGGCCCTTCGGCCCTCAATGTTGTGCCGAGCCATGATCACCCTTGAGTGATGAATGCTGGGATTGAGTGATGCATGCTGGGATTGAGTGATGAACGCTGGGATTGAGTGATGAATGCTGGGATTGAGTGATGAACGCCGGGATTGAGTGATGAATGCTGGGATTGAGTGATAAACGCTGGGATTGTGTGATGAACGCCGGGATTGAGTGATGAATGCCGGGATTGAGTGATGAATGCTGGGATTGAGTGATGAACGCTGGGATTGAGTGATGAACGGCGGGATTAGTGATGAATGCTGGGATTGAGTGATGAATGCTGGGATTGAGTGATGAATGCTGGGATTGAGTGATAAATGCTGTGATTAGTGATAAACGCTGGGATTGAGTGATGAACGCTGGGATTGAGTGATGAAAACTGAGATTGAGTGATGAATGCTGGGATTGAGTGATGAATGCTGGGATTGAGTGATGAATGCTGGGATTGAGTGATGAATGCTGGGATTGAGTGATGATTATTGGGATTTAGTGATGAACATTTGGATTGACAGATGAACATTGGGATTGAATGATGCTCATTGGATAGAGTGATGATTCATGGGATGAATCCCTTTTGTTTCGGCTTGTGGTTCATCAGTTGCATCGTCCTCTCCCATCTCTTTCAGATTTGGACCGTCCTCTTGGCCTGACTGTGACAGCCTCTTCCAATACCAGCATCTCCCTCACGTGGACTGAGATCCGAGGTCCTGTTGATCACTATCGGGTCACCCATACCACAGCCTCGGGTGTGAGTTCGGAGGTGATGATCACGAGTGGTAGTCACTCAGTGACTTTCAATAACCTGGAGCCACACAGAAAGTACAATGTGTCTGTGGTGGCAGAGCGAGGCTGGCAGCAGAGCTATCCATCTACCATTGAGGGCATGACAGGTGGGTATGTGGAGCAGCGTGATCCTTGGTCATTGAGCAAGTGATGGGGAATTACTGGGATACTGGGATCTGGGGAATCGGGAGGTGAGTTACTCGCTACGGATTCCCAGCCTTTGACCTGCTCTTGCAGCCACAGTATTTATATGACTAGTCCGGTTCAGTTTCTGACCATTGGTAGCCCCCAGGATGTTGATAGTGGGGGATTCAGTGATGATAATGCCAATGAATGTCAATGGTCAGATTCTCTCTTGTTGGAGATGGTTATTGCCTGGCACTTATGTGGCGTGACTGTTACTTGCCACTTTTCAGTCCAAGCCTGGATATTGTCCAGGTCTTGGTGCATTTGCACGTGGACTGCTTCAGTGTCTTAAGGAGTCGCAAATGGTGCTGAACATTGTGCAATCATCAGTGAACATCCCCACAACTGACCTTATGTTGATGAAGCAGCTGAAGATGGTTGGGCTCAGGACATTACCCGAAAGAGTTCCTGTAATGATGTCCTGTAACTGAGATGAGTGGCCTCCAAAAAGGGAGAAAATGAGGGGCTTAAGGGTATTCATGGCAGGAGAGCTTGCACCTGTGATGTGTGTGGTAGTATGACTAGGGAGATCATATTACCTTAGAACCAAGCTGCCATTGGTACAGCAGACTCGCTGCCCATTGGCACAGGCAAGTCATGTGCCTCTCTGCCAATTGGCTGTGGCTAGTCATGTGACTCCCCGCCGATTGGCTGAGAGGTTGGCAGCTCCGCATACAAGGCGGGGTATAAGAACTCGTACCGGCTGGCAGTTGGCCTTTCTCTGTACGACCACTGCCGGGCTCTCATCTAACGTATTAAAGCCTGTTGTTTGGAACCTCTCTATGACTCAAGTCCAATTGATGGTGCATCAATGCGCTTTTCCTATACTATGTGGCAAATGATGGAAGCTTCAGTTGTCCCTGGTGACCACATGTGCAGGAAGTGTGTCCAACTGCAACTACTGGCTAACTGCATTTCAGAGCTGGAGCTGAGGGCTGTGGAGCATCTGCGATGCGGAGCTGAGGGCTGTGGAGCATCTGCGATGCTGAGCAGGTTGTGGATAACACATTGGTGATCACATTGCAGGTGAAGATTGAACAGGCAGAACATAGAACATAGAACAGTACAGCACAGTACAGGCCCTTCGGCCCACAATGTTGTGTCGACCATTTATCCTAATCTAAGATCAACCTAACCTACACCCCTTCAATTTACTGCCGTCGATGTGCCTGTCCAAGAGTCGCTTAAATGCCCCGAATTACTCTGCCTCGACCACCTTCACTGGCAGTGCATTCCACGCACCCACCACTCTCTGTGTAAAGAACCAACCTCTGACATCTCCCCTATACCTTCCTCCAATCACCTTAAAATTATGTCCCCTCGTGACAGCCATTTCCGCCCTGGGGAAAAGTCTCTGGCTATCCACTCTATCATGCCTCTCATCACCTTGTACACCTCTATCGAGTCACCTCTCTTCCTTCTTCGCTCCAGTGAGAAAAGCCCTAGCTTCCTCAACCTTTCTTCATAAGACATGCCCTCCAATCCAGGCAGCATCCTGGTAAATCTCCTCTGTAGCCTCTCCAAAGCATCCATCCCTCCTATAATGAGGCAACCAGAACTGGACACAATATTCCAAGTGTGGTCTGACTAGAGTTTTATAAAGCTGCAGCAAAACCTTGCGGCTCTTAAACTCAATCCCCCTGTTGATGAAAGCCAATACACCATCCACCTTCTTAACAACCCTATCAACCTGGGTGGCAACTTTGAGGGATCCATGTACGTGGACCCCAAGATCCCTCTGTTCCTCCACACATCCAAGAATCCTGCCTTTTACCCTGTATTCAGCATTCAAATTCAACCTTCCAAAATGAATCACCTCACATCAGAAGTCAAACTCATCTGCCACTTCTCAACCAAGCTCTGCATCCTGTCAATGTTCTGTTGTAACCTGCAACAGCCCTCAACGCTATCTACAACTCCACCAACAAAGCTGGGCAAGTTGTTTAAGTATCAGTGGGGGAGCATTTTGTAGATAACGATCATAAGCGGCATAGTGGTTAGCACAGTTGCTTCACAACTCCAGCGTCCCAGGTTCGATTCCCAGCTGGGTCACTGTCTGTGCGGAGTCTGCAAGTTCTCCCCGTGTCTGCATGGGTTTCCTCCGGGTGCTCCGGTTTCCCCCCACAGTCCAAAAGATGTACGGGTTAGGTGGATTGGACATGCTAAATTGCCCTGAGTGTCCAAAACATATTAAGTGGGGGTTACTGGGTTACCGGGATCGAGTATTTATGTGGGCTTCAGCGCTCTTTGTAAGGGCCAGTGCAAACCCGATGGGCCGAATGGCCTCCTTCTGCACTGTAAATTCTATGATAACTCCGTTAGATTCAAGATTGTTATGGACAGGATTTTCAGCTAAACATCCCAGGATTGAGATGTTTCAGGCGGGATAGAGGGGGATGTAAAATGGGTGGAGGAGTTGCGCTACTGGTTCGGGAGAATATCACAGCTGTACTGCTGGAGGGCACCTCATGGAGCAAGGCAATATGGGTACAGCTCAGGAATAGGAAGGGTGCAGTCACAATGTTGGGGTTTACTATAGGTCTCCCAGAGCCAGCAGGAGATAGAAGAACAGATATATAGGCAGGTTTTGGAAAGGTGTAAAAGCAAAAGGATTGTTACGGTGGGCGATTTTAACTTCCCCAATATTGACTGGGACTCACTTAGTGCTAGGGGCGTGGTTGGGACAGAGATTGTCAGGAGCATCCAGGAAGGCTTCTTGAAACAAGATGCAGGTCCAACTTGGGAAGGGGCCATACTGGACCTGGTATTGGAAAATGAGCCCAGGTTTCAGTAGGGGACCATTTCGGGAACAGTGACTATAATTCAGTAAGTTTTCAAATTCTGGTGGATAAAGGTAAGAGTAGTCCTCGAATGAAGGTGCTAAATTGGAGGAAGGCTAATTATACCGATATTAGGCAGGAGCTGAAGAATCTAGAGTGGAGCAGATGTTTGAGGGTAAATCAAAATCTAGCATGTGGGAGGCTTTCAAATGTCAGTTGATAGGAATTTAGGACTGGCATGTTCCTGTGAGGAAGCAGGTGAAGTATGCCAACTTTTAGGAACCTTGGATAAAGAGGGATATTGTGAACCCAGTTAAAAAGGAAGAGGAAGCATTTGAAAGGGCAAGAAGGCTGGGAACAGATGAATCCTGTGAGGAATATAAGGAAAGTCGGAAGGAACTTAAGCAAGGAGCTGGAGGACTAAAAGGTCCCATTCAAAGTCATTGGCAAACAGGATTAAGGAAAATCCAGGGATATACAGGTTAGGTTCTGGGATATGGGGAGAGGGTGGAGTGGACATGGGTAAAGTGCCCTTATTATGGGTCAGTGCAGACTCGATGGGACGATTGGCCTCCTTCTACACTGTATGGATTCTATGATCCTATTAGATTCAAAGAAGAAGCATAGAAAGTGGCAAGAAAAGCAATAGACCTGAGGATTGGGAAGAGTTTAAAATTCAGAAAAGGCAAACCAAGGGATTGATTAAGGAAGCAATGTACTGAGCGGATGCACACCAGGTGGCTCCTCCCAAACGAACCCAACAGAGGCAATCTATCGGGAATTGCGGCTTAAAAAGCCCACCAAAACCCAACCAAAGGTGAAAGACACAGAAAAGGAATATGCCTGTAAATAATAATGAATCAGAAGGTCAGCGAGATGTAAGGAGCAGCCGCGAGGGCAATGGCAGGAGCTGTGGGCGCGCAGCCAGGCGACCCCACGAGGAATTTCGTCTGGAATTTCGTCAGGCGCAGATCCGACGTATGCTTCGAAACAGTCTAACCAATGTTCAAAGTCCTTTTTGGCGTTGTCTGTTTACGGATGCAGATGCAGGCGATCCGGCTTGATGCGGAGATCCATCTTCTGAAAACTTAGTGTAATAAATTGATGCACGATCAATTACACAAAGATGAGAGTTGAATGCAATTGAGGCTTTATTACACTGAGATGTGTGGCCTCCTACAGCAGCTGGCGAAACGGCTGCTGTACGGGGAGCACACATATTTATACTCCGCCTACTGGGCAGAGCCAGCAGGCAGGGAACTACCCCCGTACCTATAGTACAGGGGCCTTACCATAAAGCACCTACATCGACATCCTCTATATACAGTATATACATCAGTGGTGACTACCACAGGCTCGTCTCTTCTCTCAACGTGATGAGTGGGAGCAGAACAAGGGGAGCGAGTGTGAGGAAAGCATGCAGGAGGCCGAGATAGGGGGTGGAAGGAGGAGGGTAAAGCAGGGCCAGAGCCGGGCAAGTACTGGGAGGGGAACCACTGTTCTAGCGAAGAGGGCCAACACGGGAGGGCAGAAAGGAAGGAGGGTTGCGACGCGCCTCTCAGGACAGAGGGAGCACCTGGCACAAAGACAGGGGGAGCGGGGCAGAAGTAGGGGAAGAACACCGGGGAGGGGTTGGGGGAGGAGTGCAGAACAAAAAAGAAGCAAAGAGAAGGTTGAGGGAGAGAAACAGAATGGACACAGGCCTCGGTGGGCATGGAGCAGGGTGAGGAACCAAGATGGCGCCACGAACAGCCACTCAGTAAGGCATCAGGGCGACGGGAGACCCCGGAGTGCAACGGCGTATCCATGTGGCGTACACATAGTTGGCAGCCTTGTTGGGTGCCCCTTGGACAAAGGGAAACTCCAGAGCGCTGGGGCCCGACCTCATGGTGAGGGCAGCAGCCGCGGCAATTTTGGACGGCCCCCTAACAAGGGAAACCCCGGAGTGCAGGGTCGCGTCCACCAGGTAAGTATGAGTGACCCCGCAGGACCGGGCGAGGCCAGAAACTCCCCACTCGGATTGTCACCTGGAATGTAAGAGGACTCAACGGCCCAGTGAAAAGATCTCGAGTCTTCACCCACCTAAGAAGCTTAAAAGCAGACATAATCTACCTAACAGAGACACACCTGAGGTGGAAGGACCGACTGCTGGTAAGAAAGGGCTGAGTGGGACAGACATACCACTCATGCTACGGGACGAGGGCTAGGGGAGTATCAATATTAATCAACAAGAGGAAGAGGTTTACAGAAACCAAGACAGTTACGGACCCAGGGGGATGGTACATCATGGTCAGCCATGTCCGGGAACGGGCACCGGTCGTACTGGTAAATGTGTACGCTCCCAACTGGGACGACACAGAATTCATAAGGAAGATCATGGCAGAAACCCTCAACATTGATTTACACCGAATGATTATGTGGGGGGGCATTTAACTGTGTGCAGGACCCACTAACTGACCGATCAAACCCCAGAGCAGGGAGAAAGACTGGCATGGCTAGGGAACTAGGAGCATTTATTGAGCAGATGGAGGCAGTGGACCCATGGAGGTTCCTGCCCCCGGGAGAGAAGGAATTTTCATACTTCTCACAAGGACACAAGGTATACACCCGTACCGACTTCTTTGCAGTGGGGAAATTAATGCTTCCAGGCATCACGGGAAGGGAATACTCTGTGATCATTATCACTGAACACGCTCCACACTACATGGATGTGAGGTTGGAGACAGGTCGTTCCCAGCGCCCAACGTGGAGGCTGGACACGAACCTCTTGGCCTTCTGCCAAAAAATATCGTGGGACATAGGCACTATGTTACTAACAACCAAAAAGGGGAGGTCCACTTTCCCGGCCGAACACCATAATCCTTTCTTTGTTTATTCTTCAAAAAACTTTCTATCTTTATCTTGAAAACATGTAATGAAGGAGCCTCAGCTGCTTCACTGGGCAGATAATTCCATAGATTCACAACCCTTTCGGTGAAGAAGTTCCTCCTAAACTCAGTCCTAAATCTACTTCCCCTTATTTTGAGGCTATGCCCCCTCGTTCTGCTTTCACCCGCCAGTGGAAACAACCTGCCCACATCTATCCTATCTATTCCCTTCATAATTTTATATGTTTCTATAAGATCCCCTCTCATCCTTCTAAATTCCAACGAGTACAGTCCCAGTCTATTCAACCTCTCCTCATAATCCAACCCCTTCAGCTCTGGGATTAACCTAGTGAATCTCCTCTGCACACCCTCCAGCGCCAATACGTTCTTTCTCAGGTAAGGAGACCAAAACTGAACACAATACTTCAGGTGTGGCCTCACTAACACCTTACACAGTTGCAGCATAACCTCCCTAGTCTTAAACTCCATCCCTCTAGCAATGAAGGACAAAATCCCATTTGCCTTCTTAATCACCTGTTGCACCTGTGAACCAACTTTCTGCGACTCATGCACTAGCACACCCAGGTCTCTCTGCACAGCAGCATGTTTTAATATTTTATCATTTAAATAATAATCCCTTTTGTTGTTATTCCTACCAAAATGGATAACCTCACATTTGTCAACATTGTATTCCATCTGCCAGACCCTAGCCTATTCATTTAACCTATCCAAATCCCTCTACAGTCTTCCAGTATCCTCTGCACTTTTTGCTTTAACACTCATCTTAGTGTCGTCTGCAAACTTGGACACATTGCCCTTGGTCCCCAACTCCAAATCATCTATGTAAATTATGAACAATTGTGGGCCCAACACGGATCCCTGAGGGACACCACTAGCTACTGATTGCCAACCAGAGAAACACCCATTAATCCCCACTCTTTGCTTTCTATTAATTAACCAATCCTCTATCCATGCTACTACTTTACCCTTAATGCCATGCATCTTTATCTGATGCAGCAACCTTTTGTGGGGCACCTTGTCAAAAGCTTTCTGGAAATCCAGATATACCACATCCACATCCCGCGGATGGAGGTGGCTAGCACGAGGGGACATAGCCTTAAATTGAGGGGTAATAGATATAGGACAGAGGTCAGAGGTAGGTTTTTTACGCAAAGAGTGGTGAGGCCGTGGAATGCCCTACCTGCAACAGTAGTGAACTCGCCAACATTGAGGGCATTTAAAAGTTTATTGGATAAGCATATGGATGATAATGGCATAGTGTAGGTTAGATGGCCTTTAGTTTTTGACTTCCCATGTCGGTGCAACATCGTGGGCCGAAGGGCCTGAACTGCGCTGTATCGTTCTATGTTCTATGTTCTATTGGCTCCCCGTTATCTACCGCACTGGTAATGTCCTCAAAAATGTCACTAAATTAGTTAGGCATGACCTTCCCTTTATGAACCCATGCTGTGTCTGCCCAATGGGACAATTTCTATCCAGATGCCTCGCTATTTCTTCCTTGGTGATAGATTCCAGCATCTTCCCTACTACCGAAGTTAAGCTCACTGGCCTCTAATTTCCCGCTTTCTGCCTACCACCTTTTTTAAACAGTGGTGTCACGTTTGCTAATTTCCAATCCACTGGGACCACCCCAGAGTCTAGTGAATTTTGGTAAATTATCAGGAGTGCATTTGCAATTTCCCTAGCCATTTATTTTAGTACCCTGGGATGCATTCCATCAGGGCCAGGAGACCTGTCTACCTTTAGCCCATGAGCTTGCCCATCACTCCCTCCTTAGTGATAACAATCCTCTCAAGGTCCTCACCTGTCACACCCTCATTTCCATCAGTCACTGGCATGTTATTTGTGTCTTCCACTGTGAAGACCGACCCAAAAAACCTGTTCTGTTCCTCAGCCATTGCCTCATCTCCCATTATTAAATCTCCCTTCTCATCCTCTAAAGGACTAATATTTACCTTAGCCACTCTTTTTTGTTCTATATATTTGTAGAAACTTTTACTATCTGTTTTTATATTCTGAGCAAGTTTACTCTCATAATCTATTTTACTCTTCTTTATAGCTTTTTTAGTAGCTTTCTGTTGCCCCCTAAAGATTGCCCAATCCTCCAGTCTCCCACTAATCCTTGCCACTTTGTATGCTTTTTCCTTCAATTTGATACTATCCCTTATTTCCTTAGATATCCACGATCGATTTTCCCTCTTTCTACCATCCTTCCTTTTTGTTGGCATAAACCTTTGCTGAGCACTGTGAAAAATCGCTTGGAAGGTTCTCCACTGTTCCTCAACTGTTCCACCATAAAGTCTTAGCTCCCAGTCTACCTTAGCTAGCTCTTCTCTCATCCCATTGTAATTTCCTTTGTTTAAGCACAGAACACTAGTGTTTGATTTTACCTTCTCACTCTCCATCTGTATTTTAATTTCCACCATATTGTGATCACTCCTTCCGAGAGGATCCCTAACTATGAGATCATTAATCAATCCTGTCTCATTACACAGGACCAGATCTAGGATCGCTTGTTCCCTCGTAGTTCCATTACATACTGTTCTCGGAAACTATCGCAGATACATTCTATAAACTCCTCCTCAAGGCTGCCTTGACCGACCTGGTTAAACCAATCGACATGTAGATTAAAATCCCCCATGATAACTGCTGTACCATTTCTACATGCATCAGTTATTTCTTTGTTTATTGCCCATCTCACCAGAATGTTACTATTTGGTGGCTTATAGACTACTCCTATCAGTGACTTTTTTGTCTTATTATTCCTGCTATCCATCCAAATGGATCTTCCATAGCACCGATGTCATCCCTTACTATTGCCCGGTTGTCATCCTTAAATAACAGAGCTACTCCAACTCCCTTACCATCCACTCTGTCCTTCCGAATAGTTTGATACCCTTGGATATTTAACTCCCAGTCGTGACCATCCTTTAACCATGTTTCAGTAATGGCCACTAAATCATAGTCATTCATGATGATTTGCGCCATCATCTCATTTACCTTATTCCGAATACTATGCGCATTCAGGTAAAGTACACTTATGTTGGCTTTAATACCTCCATTTAAAATCTTAACACCTCAATCAGTAACCTCTCCTAAGTTATTTTTCCTTTGAACTTTTCTCCTAATTTTCCTTATCATTGAACCCATATCTTCCTGTAACAACCTGCCGCGTCGCTTTCCATTTATGTTTTACTTCCCGTTTTATTCCTTTTAGTATTACTGGGCCTATTCACTGAGCTCCCCTCAGTCACTGTACCCTGTACTGTCGCCCTTTTTGATTTTTGACTATGGCTTCTCTGCCTTACACTTTCCCCCTTACTTCCTTTTGTTTCTGGCCCTGTTTTACTTCCCTCCGACTTCCTGCATTTATGTAAATTACAAACAACAGTGGGCTGAGCACTGATCCCCACTAATTACAGATCTCCATTCTGAAAAACTCCCTTTCACCGTTACTCTCTGTCTCCTGTTGCCAAGTCAGTTCTTTATCCATCTAACTAGCACATTCCGAATCCCATGAAACTTTACCTTTTGTACCAGTCTGCCATTGGGGGACCTTGTCAAATGCATTACAAAACTCCATGTCGACGACATCCACAGCCTTTCCCTCATTAATTAATTTTGTCATCACCTCAAAAACTTGACCTTTCCCGTACAAAACCATGTTGCCTATCACTAACAAGTGCATTTGCTTCCAAATGTGAATAAATCCTGACACTCATATCTTCTCCAACAGCTTCTATACTACTTGCGTCATGCTCCAAACCTATAATTACCTGGATTATCCCTGCTTCCCCTCTTAAACAAAGAGCCAACATTGGCTATTCTCCAGTCCTCTGGAACCTTACCTGTGGTCAAAGATGATGCAAAGATGTCTGTTAAGGCCCCAGCTATTTCCTCTCTTACCTCCCATAGTAACCTGGGATATATCCCATCCAAGCCCGAGGATTTGTCTACCTCAATGCATTTTAAGATAGCCAGCACTTCCTCCTTTGATATACTGACATGCCCGAGCAGCGCCGGCCCTAGGGTTGCTGGCGCCCCGGGCAAGCTGAACTTCGGGGCCAAGGCTGAAGGGGGGGGCGAGGCGGGGGGCGGGGCCGAGGTGGGCGCGGGGGGGCAGGGGCGGGGCCAAGGCGGCGGGGCGGGGGTGGGGGGGGGCCGGAGCCGGAGGGGGGGGCGGAGCCGGAGGGGGGGCGGAGGTGGAGGGGGGGGGCGGAGGTGGAGGGGGGGGGCGGACGGAGGGGGGGGGCGGAGTGGGCCGCCCTGGGGAGGGCGGCCACCGCGCATGCGCTGGTTGGCACCGGCCCAACTGCGCATGCGCGGGACCCGAGTCTCTGGCGCCCCCTTACACATGGCGCCCCGGGCGACTGCCCGAGTTGCCGGTACCTTGGGCCGGCCCTGTGCCCGAGTATTCACAGACCCATCCATAATCTCAACATCTCAACATCTGTCATGTCTCTCTTCACAGTAGCACAGTGGTTAGCACTTGTGGCTTCACAGCTCCAGGCTCCCAGGTTCGATTCCCGCCTTGGGTCACTGTCTGTGCGGAGTTTGCACATTCTCCCCGTGTGCGTGGGTTTCCTCCGGGTGCTCCGGTTTCCTCTCTCAGTCCAAAGAAGTGCAGATTGGCGACGATAAATTGCCCCAAAAAGGTTAGGTGGGGTTGCAGAGTTACAGGGATAGGGTGGAGGCATGGGCTTAAGTGAGGTGCTCTTTCCTGAGGACCGGTGCAGACCTGATGGGCCAAATGACCTCCTTCTGCACTGTAAATTCTATGAACACCGATGCAAAGTACTCATTGAGGATCTCACCCAAGTTCTCTGACTCCATGTATAACTTCCCCCCTTTGTCCTTGAGTGGGTCTACTCTTTTCCTAGCTACCCTCTTGCTCCTTGTATATGTATAAAAGGACTGAGGTGAGGTGAGGAGAAATGTCTTCACCCAGTGAGTGGTGAATCTGGATTCACTACCACAGAAAGTAGTTGAGGCCCAAACCATGTGTGATTTCAATAAGGAATTAGATATAGATCATGGAGCTAAAGGGATCAAGGAAAATGAGGGTGAGGCAGGATCAGGGTATTGAATTTAATGATCAGCCATGGTCATAATGAATGGCGGAGCAGGCTTGAAGGGCTGAATGGCCTCTTCCTGCTCCTATTTCTGTGTATGTTTCTATGTATACCCTCCTGCAGTCTTAATTGAACCAGGGTTGATCCCCTGGCTGGGGGCAGTGGCATAGTGGGGATATGCCAGGCCATGAGGTCACAGGCTTTGGCTGAGTATAATTCTGCTGGTGGCCCACAGCACCAGTTTTGAACTGAATCTCATTAAAAATAGAAAATGCTGAAAAACCCGAGAAGGTTTGATCGCGTGACTGAAAGTGAAATAAAGTTAACCTTTTGGGGAAATGACCTCTCAGCAGGTGCTCCCAAACCTGCTGAATATTTTTAGCATTTTCCAACTTTTGACTTTAGATTTGCAGCATCCACAGTATTTCTTTTCTGATCTGGGACTATCCCATTTAGCACGGTGATCGTGCCACTTAAAACCATTCCCAAATCGGCCTTAATCTCCACAATGACTGTCATGGACAGATGTTCGATCGATTGGTGAGGATGAGGCCAAGTCAGTTTTTACTACATGTGGGTTCCTTGACCATCTGCCGTGGATCCAGTTCAACCAATATATCCTTCAAGACTCAGCCAGCTCAGTCAGTGGTTCTGCTCCCTCAGCACTTTGAACATAGAGCATAGAACAGTACAGCACAGAACAGGCCCTTCAGCCCTCGATGTTGTGCCGAGCATTGTCCGAAACCAAGATCAAGCTATCCCACTCCCTGTCATTCTGGTGTGCTCCATGTGCCTATCCAATAACCGCTTGAAAGTTCCTAAAGTGTTCAACTCCACTATCACAGCAGGCAGTCCATTCCACACCCTAACCACTCTCTGAGTAACCTACCTCTGACATCCTTCCGATATCTCCCACCCTGAACCTTACAGTTATGCCCCCTTGTAACAGCTACATCCACCCGAGGAAATAGTCCCTTATCGTCCACTCTATCTATCCCCCTCATCATCTTATAAACCTCTATTAAGTTGCCTCTCATCCTCCTCCGCTCCAAAGAAAAAGCCCTAGCTCCCTCCACCATTCCTCATAAGACCTGTCCTGCAAACCAGGCAGCATCCTGGTAAATCTCCTATGCACCCTTTCCAATGCTTCCACATCCTTCCTAGAGTGAGGTGACCAGAACTGCACACAATACTCCAAATGTGGGCTCACCAGGGTCATGTACAGTTGCAGCATAACCCCGCGGCTCTTAAACTCGAGCCCCCTGTTAATAAACGCGAACACACTATAAGCCTTCTTCACGGTTCTATCCATTTGAGTGGCAACCTTCAGAGATCTGTGGACATTAACCCCAAGATCTCTCTGTTCGTCCACATTCCTCAGAACCCTGCCGTTGACCCTGTCATCCGCATTCAAATTTTTTCTACCAAAACGAATCACCTCGCACTTATCAGGGTTAAACTCCATCAGCCATTTTTCGGCCCAGCTCTGCATCCTATCAATGTCTCTTTGCAGCCTACAACATCCCTCCACCTCATCCACTACTTCACCAATCTTGGTGTCATCAGCAAATTTACTGACCCACCCTTCAGCCCCCTCCTCCAAGTCATTGATAAAAATCACAAATAGCAGAGGACCCAGCACTGATCCCTGTGGTACACCGTTCGTAACTGGTCTCCAGTCTGAAAATTTTCCATCCACCACCACCCTCTGTCTTCTATGTGATAGCCAGTTACTTATCCAATTGGCCAAATTTCCCTCTATCCCACACCTCCTTACTTTCTTCATGAGCCTGTCATAATATCCACTCATGTATCTAATGAGGTGCAGACAGGCAGTGATTGACACATAGGATGACCAGTAAGCATACAACACAGTACAGCCAATCACCAGACAGGACACTACCACTATAAAGCCAGAGGGCACTATGTTTCCCGCTCTCTGGACCCAGCTACTGAGACAGTCAGAGTCCACGAGCTAGCAAGTGCAAACACCATGCGGTAGCTAGTAAGTGTGGTCAGGCTACTACAAGGTCACCAGTCAGATCAGTATCGTGTCGACCCACAGCTGAATATGTATAGCAGTTCAATAGTTGAATAAAACAGTGTTGGATCTTCTCCAGTGTTAGACGTCTGTTTCTAGCTTCCCTGCATCGAGTGCAGTCCACATCGAACCAACCTGCCTAACACATCATGGTACCAGAACTATACTGATCTTAATGGACCTACCTCGTGTGAATCAGCATTGACCAGCAAGCAGCCATCCAGCAAAATGGAAAATATCCAGCCTCCTCCGCAACTCTGCATCTCCGGCAACCACGGCGCCAACTGGAAAATCTTCAAGCAAAAGCTCCTCTTGTACATCGAGGCCTCCGACCTCGATGCAGCATCGGGTGCCAGGAAGATCGTGCTATTTCTCTCCACTCACGCCATCCATATCTACAACTCCCTTACGTTCGCCGACGGCGAAGACAAAACAAAATTCAAAACAGTCCTGCTGAAGTTCGACAGCCACTGCGACATTGAGGGGAATGAGAGCTTTGAACGGTACATCTTCCAGCAGAGGCTTCAGGGTAAGGATGAACCTTTTCACTCCTTCTTGACCCATCTCCGCATCCTAGCGCAGTCATGCAACTATGACTCAACGACTGATTCCATGATCCGGGATCAGATCACTGAGCTAAATAGCTGGCTTTTAAAGCAGACCAACCAGGCCCGCAGCACGGTTCGATTCCCGAACCAGCCTCCCCGAACAGGCGGCGGAATGTGGCGACTAGGGGCTTTTCACAGTAACTTAATTGAAGCCTACTCGTGACAATAAGCGATTTTCATTTTTGAAATCAAACAGTTGACCCTCTCTGTCGCTATTGAGACGTGCGTTGTCCATGAGCATGCTAACAACCGGTACTCCCACATCAGGGCAGCAGAAACTGCAGAGCTAGCCTCCCACGAGGCGGAACGGGTGCAGGCCATCGCACAGATGCAGGGCCTGAGCATCGAGGAGTGTCCATTTTGAGCGCTTTTCCCGGATCGCTGCGCATGCACGCCACGACTAAGTGGACGACGAGACCGACAACCCGACTGCGCAGGTGCGTACGTCAACTGACCACACTGAGCATGCGCGATGGCGCACGGAACGCGCTGACTTCAGCGTCATGACGTATCCGAATTGTGGCTCCGCCCACTTAAAGCGGCAATATCCGGCAAAAGGACGCCGATGTCTCCAGTGTGGCAAGCTTGGCCACTACGTAACCCTTTGCAGATCTGCTCCACCGCTCAGCACACAGCGATCCCAGCTGCGGCGCAGAAGTGTCCGTTCAATACAACAAGGCATGCCAGATTCCGATCTCGACAGCCCAACGGACCCTGATGCTGACTGCCTCAAGTCTCTATATCGGGTGGGCATCATAACAACACATGAGCTGGCCTCCACCACAGGTGAGGGAAATTTATGTCTGCCATCCAGGGTATATTCTGTGCTCTAACCACCCTCAGTGCTTTGTTCAAATGGTGTTGAACATGGCAGGGGGTACTGAGCACTGACTCAAAGCAGCATGCCCCTTAATCATTGTGTCCATGGCCGTTAGCCATCCCAAGCTATCAGTATCAATGGCAAGTGAAACACCTACTAACAGTGAGCTGTACGGGACTGAACCTGACTTCTTACCATTCTGATTTTCTTCATTCTTCCGTGGAGATGCTGTAATGTCCTGCCTTGTAGTTGAGGTTTGTTTTATACTTTCCAGCATAATACTTTGAGATGTGTGAGCTGCTGGTGAGGCTGGTATTACTTGTATCTCAATGTTCCAGGAAAGAAAACGGGCGCGATTCACCGCTCCCCACGCCGGGTTGGAGAATTGCGGGAGGGCCGGGCGAATCATGACACGCTGCCCTGGCACCCCCCGCGATTCTCCCATCCCCCCCCCCAAAATGGCGTGTCGCGTTTTGTGACACGCCGCTCAGAGAATCGCCGCTCGCCGTTTCTCACGGCGACCGGCGATTCTCCGGCACGGATGGGCCGAGCGGCCTGACGAACCCGACCGGTTCACGCTGGCGTCAACCACTCCTGGTCGCTGCCAGCGTGAACATCGCGTGACCGGTAAGTGTGCGGCCAGTGGGGGGCGGAGGGAGGATCGAGCACCACGGGCGTGCTCATCAGATGTCTGGCTCGCGATCGGTGCCCACCAATCGTCAGGCCGGCATCTGTAAACGACGCACTCTTTTCCCTCCGCCGCCCCGCAAGATCAAGCCGCCATGTCTTGCAGGGCAGCGGAGGGGAAGAAGACAACCGCGCATGCGCGGCAGACGTCACTTCGGCGCCGCCGGCCGCGTCATTCCCTGCGCGCCGCTTTGAAGCAAGCGTCAAGGCCGGGCGTTCGGGATTCACGTGCCGCCACTCCTTGCCGGGTGAATAGGGGGCGAGGAGTGGCCTCCGACGCCGGAGTGAAACACTCCGGGTTTCACTCTGGCATCGGCTGTTTCTCTCCATTTCGGGGAGAATCGCGCCCTAGTTGTGTTTTAGTTGTGTACTCACTGCTGTCAGGTAGGTGACCTGGCAGCGATGCTGGCACAGCAAAGTCCCACTAACAATCTGGTCAATCCCACACCATCTGTTTGTCGGAGCGGGATGAGGCCAAGACATCGGAAAAAACCTCTTTGAAAGGGAATCTTTCATATCCGCCTGGCATGTCAGACATAGTCTCAGTTTCAGCCAAGGGGCAAAATCCCTGACTGTAGCTCTCGCTCAGTACGGCCCCTGAAGTGTCAGCTGAGTTTGTGTTCAGGTTGCTGGAGGAGCAGCAGGAACACATTGGACTGAGTGCATGTGAGGTCAGTCAGGAAGTGACCTAGGGTAGGAGGTTAAAGGTCAGTGAGGTGCAGACCAGGGTAAGAGGTCAGTGAGGTGCTTATCAAGGACAGCAGGTTAAAGGTCAGTGAGGTGCTAACTCAGACTTGAGCACTAGAGGTTGGATGTCAGTGAGGGGCAGACCCAGGGATGAACGTTAGAGGTCAAGTGAGCTGGTCAGGTGAGCTGATGACTCAGGGGTAGGGGGTTAGAGGTCAGTGAGGTGCTGGCACTGGGATGGTGGTTGGGGGTTCAATGCGATGTTAATCCTGAACTCCTGATCTTTTTTTGATAATAGGTCCATACTCAATCGAGGAGTTGATATTCTCTGATATTAATGCGAGCAGCGTCAATGTGTCCTGGCAACGGCCAACACCTGCAGCTGACATCTTTATCCTACATTACACTCCCCGAAACAATGGGGGGACAATGCATGTGACAGTGGCCGGAACTGAGACAGACACTATTCTGTCCAACCTAAAACCTGGTGAAGAATATATTGTTACACTAGTGGCAATACAGGGGACATTCACTACGGAACCAGTGCTGGGAACGTTCGTCACAGGTAGGATAATCCATCTCTCACTCACCTGTATCTGGAACACTCTAATCCCTCCCTCTCCTGCATCTGGAACACTCTAATCCCTCTCTCTCCTGCATCTGGAACACTCTAATCCCTCTCTCTCCTGTATCTGGAACATTCTAATCCCTCTCTCTCCTGTATCTGGAACATTCTAATCCCTCTCTCACTCTCCTGTATCAGGAACACTCTAATCCCTCTCTCTCTCTCCTGTATCAGGAACACTCTAATCCCTCTCTCTCCTGTGTCTGGAACATTCTAATCCCTCTCTCTCCTGTGTCTGGAACATTCTAATCCCTCTCTCTCCTGTATCTGGAACACTCTAATCCCTCTAACTCCTGTATCTGGAACACTCTAATCCCTCCCTCTCCTGTATCTGGAACACTCTAATCACTCTCTCTCCTGTATCTGGAACACTCTAATCACTCTCTCTCCTGTATCTGGAACACTCTAATCACTCTCTCTCCTGTACCTGGAACACTCTAATGCCTCTCTCACTCTCCTGTATCTGGAACACTCTAATCCCTCAATCTTCTGTATCTGGAACACTCTAATCCCTCCCTCTCCTGCATCTGGAAAACTCTAATCCCTCTCTCTCCTGTATCTGGAACACTCTAATCCCTCTCTCACTCTCCTGTATCTGGAACGCTCTAATGCCTCTCTCACTCTCCTGTATCTGGAACACTCTAATCCCTCTCTCACTCTCCTGTATCTGGAACACTCTAATCCCTCTCTCACTCTCCTGTATCAGGAACACTCTAATCCCTCTCTCACTCTCCTGTATCTGGAACACTCTAATCCCTCTCTCTCTCTCCTGTATCAGGAACACTCTAATCCCTCTCTCTCCTGTATCTGGAACACTCTAATCCCTCTCTCACTCTCCTGTATCTGGAACACTCTAATCCCTCTCTCACTCTCCTGTATCTGGAACACTCTAATCCCTCTCTCACTCACCTGTATCTGGAACACTCTAATCCCTCTCTCTCCTGTATCTGGAACTCTCTAATCCCTCTCTCACTCTCCTGTATCAGGAACACTCTAATCCCTCTCTCACTCACCTGTATCTGGAACACTCTAATCCCTCTCTCACTCTCCTGTATCTGGAACTCTCTAATCCCTCTCTCACTCTCCTATATCAGGAACTCTCTAATCCCTCTCTCACTCTCCTGTATCTGGAACACTCTAATCCCTCTCTTACTCTCCTGTATCTGGAACACTCTAATCCCTCTCTCACTCTCCTGTATCAGGAACTCTCTAATCCCTCAATCTTCTGTATCTGGAACACTCTAATCCCTCCCTCTCCTGCATCTGGAAAACTCTAATCCCTCTCTCTCCTGTATCTGGAACACTCTAATCCCTCTCTCACTCTCCTGTATCTGGAACGCTCTAATGCCTCTCTCACTCTCCTGTATCTGGAACACTCTAATCCCTCTCTCACTCTCCTGTATCTGGAACACTCTAATCCCTCTCTCACTCTCCTGTATCAGGAACACTCTAATCCCTCTCTCACTCTCCTGTATCTGGAACACTCTAATCCCTCTCTCTCTCTCCTGTATCAGGAACACTCTAATCCCTCTCTCTCCTGTATCTGGAACACTCTAATCCCTCTCTCACTCTCCTGTATCTGGAACACTCTAATCCCTCTCTCACTCTCCTGTATCTGGAACACTCTAATCCCTCTCTCACTCACCTGTATCTGGAACACTCTAATCCCTCTCTCTCCTGTATCTGGAACTCTCTAATCCCTCTCTCACTCTCTTGTATCAGGAACACTCTAATCCCTCTCTCACTCACCTGTATCTGGAACACTCTAATCCCTCTCTCACTCTCCTGTATCTGGAACTCTCTAATCCCTCTCTCACTCTCCTATATCAGGAACTCTCTAATCCCTCTCTCACTCTCCTGTATCTGGAACACTCTAATCCCTCTCTTACTCTCCTGTATCTGGAACACTCTAATCCCTCTCTCACTCTCCTGTATCTGGAACACTCTAATCCCTCTCTCACTCACCTGTATCTGGAACACTCTAATCCCTCTCTCTCCTGTATCTGGAACTCTCTAATCCCTCTCTCACTCTCCTGTATCAGGAACACTCTAATCCCTCTCTCACTCACCTGTATCTGGAACACTCTAATCCCTCTCTCACTCTCCTGTATCTGGAACTCTCTAATCCCTCTCTCACTCTCCTATATCAGGAACTCTCTAATCCCTCTCTCACTCTCCTGTATCTGGAACACTCTAATCCCTCTCTTACTCTCCTGTATCTGGAACACTCTAATCCCTCTCTCACTCTCCTGTATCAGGAACTCTCTAATCCCTCAATCTTCTGTATCTGGAACACTCTAATCCCTCCCTCTCCTGCATCTGGAAAACTCTAATCCCTCTCTCTCCTGTATCTGGAACACTCTAATCCCTCTCTCACTCTCCTGTATCTGGAACGCTCTAATGCCTCTCTCACTCTCCTGTATCTGGAACACTCTAATCCCTCTCTCACTCTCCTGTATCTGGAACACTCTAATCCCTCTCTCACTCTCCTGTATCAGGAACACTCTAATCCCTCTCTCACTCTCCTGTATCTGGAACACTCTAATCCCTCTCTCTCTCTCCTGTATCAGGAACACTCTAATCCCTCTCTCTCCTGTATCTGGAACACTCTAATCCCTCTCTCACTCTCCTGTATCTGGAACACTCTAATCCCTCTCTCACTCTCCTGTATCTGGAACACTCTAATCCCTCTCTCACTCACCTGTATCTGGAACACTCTAATCCCTCTCTCTCCTGTATCTGGAACTCTCTAATCCCTCTCTCACTCTCTTGTATCAGGAACACTCTAATCCCTCTCTCACTCACCTGTATCTGGAACACTCTAATCCCTCTCTCACTCTCCTGTATCTGGAACTCTCTAATCCCTCTCTCACTCTCCTATATCAGGAACTCTCTAATCCCTCTCTCACTCTCCTGTATCTGGAACACTCTAATCCCTCTCTTACTCTCCTGTATCTGGAACACTCTAATCCCTCTCTCACTCTCCTGTATCAGGAACTCTCTAATCCCTCTCTCACTCTCCTGTATCTGGAACACTCTAATCCCTCTCTCACTCTCCTGTATCTGGAACACTCTAATCCCTCTCTCACTCTCCTGTATCTGGAACACTCTAATCCCTCTCTCACTCTCCTGTATCTGGAACACTCTAATCCCTCTCTCACTCTCCTGTATCTGGGACACTCATAGAACATAGAATGATACAGCGCAGTACAGGCCCTTCGGCCCTCGATGTTGCACCGACATGGAAAAAAACTAAAGGCCATCTAACCTACACTATGCCCTTATCATCCATATGCTTATCCAATAAACTTTTAAATGCCCTCAATGTTGGCGAGTTCACTACTATTGCAGGTAGGGCATTCCACGGCCTCACCACTCTTTGCGTAAAAAACCCACCTCTGACCTCTGTCCTATATCTATTACCCCTCAATTTAAGGCTATGTCCCCTCGTGCTAGCCACCTCCATCCGCGGGAGAAGGCTCTCGCTGTCCACCCTATCTAACCCTCTGATCATTTTGTATGCCTCTATTAAGTCAACTCTTAACCTTCTTCTCTCTAATGAAAACAACCTCAAGTCCATCAGCCTTTCCTCATAAGATTTTCCCTCCATACCAGGCAACATCCTGGTAAATCTCCTCTGTACCCGTTCCAAAGCTTCCACGTCCTTCCTATAATGGGGCGACCAGGACTGTACGCAATACGCCAAATGCGGCCGTACTAGAGTTTTGTACAACTGCAACATGACCTCATGGCTCCGGAACTCAATCCCTCTACCAATAAAGGCCAACACACCATAGGCCTTCTTCACAACCCTATCAACCTGGGTGGCAACTTTCAGGGATCTATGCACATGGACACCGAGATCCCTCTGCTCATCCACACTACCAAGAATTTTACCATTAGCCAAATATTCCGCATTCCTGTTATTCTTTCCAAAGTGAATCACCTCACACTTCTCCACATTAAACTCCATTTGCCACTTCTCAGCCCAGCTCTGCAGCTTATCTATGTCCCTCTGTAACCTGCAACATCCTTCCGCACTGTCTGCAACTCCACCGACTTTAGTGTCGTCTGCAAATTTACTCACCCATCCTTCTGCGCCCTCCTCTAGGTCATTTATAAAAATGACAAACAGCAACGGCCCCAGAACAGATCCTTGTGGTACGCCACTCGTAACTGAACTCCATTCTGAACATTTCCCATCAACCACCACTTTCTGTCTTCTTTCAACTAGCCAATTTCTGATCCACATCTCTAAATCACCCTCAATCCCCAGCCTCTGTATTTTCTGCAATAGCCGACCGTGGGGAACCTTATCAAACGCTTTACTGAAATCCATATACACCACATCAACTGCTCTACCCTCGTCTACCTGTTCAGTCACCTTCTCTTTTTTTTTTCTTCTTTTTTTTTTAAAATTTAGATTAGCCAATTATTTTTTCTAATTAAGGGGCAATTTAGCGTGGCCAATCCACCTACTCTGCACATTTTTGGGTTGTGGGGGCGAAACCCACGCAGACACTGGGAGAATGTGCAAACTTCACACGGACAGTGACCCAGAGCCGGGATCGAACCTGGGACCTTAGCGCCATGAGGCGGTTGTGCTAACCACTAGGCCACCGTGCTGCCCTTCAGTCACCTTCTCAAAGAACTCGATAAGGTTTGTGAGGCATGGCCTACCCTTCACAAAACCATGCTGACTATCCCTAATCATATTATTCCTATCTAGATGATTATAAATCGTATCTTTTATAATCCTCTCCAAGACTTTACCCACAACAGACGTTAGGCTCACCGGCCTATAGTTACCGGGGTTATCTCTACTCCCCTTCTTGAACAAAGGGACCACATTTGCTATCCTCCAGTCCTCTGGCACTATTCCTGTAGCTAATGATGACCTAAAAATCAAAGCCAAAGGCTCAGCAATCTCTTCCCTGGCTTCCCAGAGAATCCTAGGATAAATCCTATCAGGCCCCGGGGACTTATCTACTTTCACCTTGTCCAGAATTGCCAACACTTCTTCCCTACGCACCTCAATGCCATCTATTCTAATAGCCTGGGTCTCAGCATTCTCCTCCACAACATTATCTTTTTCCTGAGTGAATACTGACGAAAAGTATTCATTTAGTATCTCGCTTATCTCCTCAGCCTCCACACACAACTTCCCACCACTGTCCTTGACTGGCCCTACTCTTACCCTAGTCATTCTTTTATTCCTGACATACCTATAGAAAGCTTTTGGGTTTTCCTTGATCCTACCTGCCAAAGACTTCTCATGTCCCCTCCTTGCTCGTCTTAGCTCTCTCTTTAGATCTTTCCTCGCTTCCCTGTAACTATCAGGCGCCCCAACTGAAACTTCACGCCTCATCTTCACATAGGCCTCCTTTTTCCTCTTAACAAGAGATTCCACTTCTTTGGTAAACCACGGTTCCCTCGCTCTACCCTTTCCTCCCTGTCTGACTGGTACGTACTGATCAAGAACACGCAATAGCTGTTCCTTGAACAAGCTCCACATATCCAGTGTGCCCAACCCTTGCAGCCTACTTCTCCAACGTACACATCCTAAGTCATGTCTAATGGCATCATAATTGCCCTTCCCCCAGCTATAACTCTTGCCCTGCGGGGTATACTTATCCCTTTCCATCACTAATGTAAAGGTCACCGAATTGTGGTCACTGTCTCCAAAGTGTTCACCTACCTCCAGATCTAACACCTGGCCTGGTTCATTACCCAAACCAAATCCAATGTGGCCTCGCCTCTTGTTGGCCTGTCAACATATTGTGTCAGAAAACCCTCCTGCACACATTGTACAAAGAACGACCCACCCAATGTACTCGAACTATATCTTTTCCAGTCAATATTAGGAAAGTTAAAGTCTCCCATAACAACTACTCTGTTACTTTCGCTCTTTTCCAGAATCATCTTCGCCATCCTTTCCTCTACATCTCTAGAACTATTAGGTGGCCTATAGAAAACTCCCAGCAGTGTGACCTCTCCTTTCCTGTTTCTAACCTCAGCCCATACTACCTCGGAAGAAGAGTCCCCATCTTGCATCCTTTCTGCCACCGTAATACTGTCCTTGATTAGCAGCGCCACACCTCCCCCTCTTTTGCCCCCTTCTCTGACCTTACTAAAACACCTAAACCCCGGAACCTGCAACAACCATTCCTGTCCCTGCTCTATCCATGTCTCTGAAATGGCCACAACGTCGAAGTCCCAGGTACCAATCCATGCTGCCAGTTCCCCTACCTTATTCTAATCCTACCTTACTCTAATCCCTCTCTCACTCACCTGTATCTGGAACTCTCTAATGCCTCTCTCACTCTCCTGTATCTGGAACTCTCTAATCCCTCTCTCACTCTCCTGTATCTGGAACTCTCTAATCCCTCTTTCACTCTCCTGTATCTGGAACTCTCTAATCCCTCTCTCACTCTCCTGTATCTGGAACTCTCTAATCCCTCTCTCACTCTCCTGTATCAGGAACACTCTAATGCCTCTCTCACTCTCCTGTATCTGGAACTCTCTAATCCCTCTCTCACTCTCCTGTATCTGGAACTCTCTAATCCCTCTTTCACTCTCCTGTATCTGGAACTCTCTAATCCCTCTCTCACTCTCCTGTATCTGGGACACTCTAATCCCTCTCTCACTCTCCTGTATCTGGAACTCTCTAATCCCTCTCTCACTCTCCTGTATCTGGAACTCTCTAATCCCTCTCTCTCACTCTCCTGTATCTGGAACGCTCTAATCCCTCTCTCACTCTCCTGTATCTGGAACACTCTAATCCCTCTCTCACTCTCCTGTATCTGGAACACTCTAATCCTTCTCTCACTCTCCTCTGGAACTCTCTAATCCCTCTCTCACTGTACTACATCTCCGCTCTCCTGTATCAGAGTCTTCTCTTTTTGTTTTAGTGAATCATTTTCTCCATCATTTCTTTGCTCCTCCAGCCTTGGATCCACCTAAAGGCATTTTGTTTGCGAACATATCTGATGACTCGCTGACGGTGATGTGGAGGAGACCTGTGGCAGACTTTGATCATTATCAGATGTTGTACCAGCCTCTATCTGTCCAGAGTGGTAAGGCCAAACCTTTCAATACCATTATCTTGAATCTCAGTGGCAATCTGCAAGGCCCAGTTGCTAATTCTGTGGAGTGGTCACAGAGAGAATTTCTGGGGGGTGTTCAATCTCTCACCCAAATAGCATCACTGATTGAACTTTTGAATCTAATCCCATGCTGTAGCTGTCCTGGCAATGTTTGATGGGGACAGTAGAGGGAGCTTTACTCTGAATCTAACCCCGTGCTGTACCTGTCCGGGAGTGTTTGATGGAGACAGTGTAGACGGAGCTTTGCTCTGTATCTAACCCCATGCTGTACCTGCCCTGGGAGTGTTTGATGGGGACAGTGTAGCGGGAGCTTTACATCTGCATCTAACCCCGTGCTGTACCTGTCCTGGGAGTGTTTGATAGGGACAGTGCAGAGGGAGCTTTACTCTGTATTTAACCCCATGCAGTACCTGCCCTAGGAGTGTTTGATGGGGACAGTGTAGAGGGAGCTTTACTCTGTATCTAACCCCGTGCTGTACCTGTCCTGGGAGTGTTTGATGGGGACAGTGTAGAGGGAGCTTTATTCTGTATCTAACCCCGTGCTGTACCTGTCCTGGGAGTGTTTGATGGGGACAGTGTAGTGAGAGCTTTTCTCTGTATCTAACCCCATGCTGTACCTGCCCTGGGAGTGTTTGATGGGGACAGTGTAGAGGGAGCTTTACTCTGTATCTAACCCCGTGCTGTACATGTCCTGGGAGTGTTTGATGGGGACAGTGTAGAGGGAGCTTTATTCTGTATCTAACCCCGTGCTGTACCTGTCCTGGGAGTGTTTGATGGGGACAGTGTAGTGGGAGCTTTTCTCTGTATCTAACCCCATGCTGTACATGTCCTGGGAGTGTTTGATGGGGACAGTGTAGAGGGAGCTTTACTCTGTATCTAACCCCATGCTGTACCTGTCCTGAGAGTGTTTGATGGGGACAGTGTAGAGGGAGCTTTACTCTGTATCTAACCCCATGCTGTACCTGCCCTGTGAGTGTTTGATAGGGACAGTGCAGAGGGAGCTTTACTCTGTATCTAACCCCATGCTGTACCTGCCCTGAGAGTGTTTGATGGGGACAGTGTAGAGGGAGCTTTACTCTGTATCTAACCCCGTGCTGTACCTGTCCTGGGAGTGTTTGATGGGGACAGTGTAGAGGGAGCTTTACTCTGTATCTAATCCCATGCTGTACCTGGCCTGAGAGTGTTTGATGGGGACAGTGTAGAGGGAGCTTTACTCTGTATCTAACCCCGTGCTGTATCTGTCCTGGGAGTGTTGCTGGTTACTGCTGAAAGAGGCTTGTGCTCATAGATGTACATGATGAATGTTTTGCTGCATATGATGGAGGTCTGTGAAATCAGAGAACTGGTATACAGGCAATAATTACTGCTTGTAGCATTGATTAGCCTGGAAAGTCCAATATTCTATTAGTGCAGTGTGTATACACAGTCCTGTATGGAAGTTTGGGGGGTGGTATACAAGTTGGATTTTGCTTGTAGGTGGTGCTTTTAAAGAGAAAGAACCATCTATGAGTCATGTTTACAGATAGGTAAATAGGATTTCAGGGTTCATGTTTTTAGCAGTGTTTGGATCATGCGTTGTGTGTGTTGGAATGTGCATACACTATGTGGAATGCGTATGCACTTGTGTGGAGCTTGTCTACGCTGTGTGGAGTGTGTCTACACTGTGTGGAGCTTGTCTACGCTGTGCGGAGTGTGTCTACACTGTGTGGAGCTTGTCTACGCTGTGTGGAGTGTGTATACATTGTGTGGACTGTGTATACCATAAGACCATTAGACAGAGGAGCAGAATTAGGCCACTCGGCCCATAGAGTCTGCTCCGCCATTCAATCATGGCTGATATCTTTCTCATCCCCATTCTCCTGCCTTCTCCCCATAACCCCTGATCCCCTTATTGATCAAAAACCTATCTATCTCTGTCTTAAAGACACTCAGTGATTTGGCCTCCACAGCCTTCTGCGGCAAAGAGTTCCACAGATTCACCACCCTCTGGCTGAAGAAATTCCTCCTCATCTCTGTTTTAAAGAATCGTTTCTTTAGTCTGAAATTGTGTCCTCTGCCTCTAGTTTTTCCTACAAGTAGAAACATCCTCTCCACATCCACTCTATCCAGGCCACGCAGTATCCTGTAAGTTTCAATAAGATCCCCCCTCATCCTTCTAAACTCTGAGTACAGATCCAGAGTCCTCAACCGTTCCTCATGCAACAAGTTCTTCATTCCAGGGATCATTCTTGTGAACCTCCTCTGGACCCTTTCCAAGGCCAACACACCCTTCCTTAGATACGGGGCCCAAAATCGCTCCCATACTCCATACGGTGTCTGACCAGAGCCTTATACAGCCTCAGAAGTACAGCCCTGGTCTTGTATTCTAGCCCTCTCAACATGAATGCTAACATTGCATTTGCCTTCTTAACTGCTGACGGAACCTGCACGTTAACCTTAAAGAATTGTGAACAAGGACTCCCAAGTCCCTTTGTGCTTCTGATTTTCTAAGCAGCTTCCCATTTAGAAAATAGTCTATGCCTCCATTTCTCCTTGGAGTGCATAATCTCACACTTTTCCACACTCTCCTAGCCTGTCCAAGTCCTTCTGAAACCTGCCTGCTTCCTCAATACTACCTGCCCCTCTACAGATCTTCGTATCATCTGCAAACTTAGCAACAGTGCCTTCAGTTCCTTCTTCCAAATCATTAATGTATATTGTGAATGGTTGTGGTCCAAGCACAGACCCCCTGAGGTACATCACTAGTCACCAGCTGCCATCCTGAAAAAGACCCCTTTATCCCCACTCTCTGCCTTCTGCCAGTTAGCCAATCCTTTATCCATGCCAGGATCTTACCCTAAACACCATGGGCTCTTAACTTATTTAACAGTCTCCTGTGCGGCATCTTGTTAAAGGCCTTCTGGAAATCTAAATAAACCATGTCCACTGGTTCTCCTTTGTCCAACTTCCTTGTTACCTCCTCAAAGAACTTGAACAGATTTGTTAGATATGACCTCTCTTTGACAAAGCCGTGCTGACTCAGTCCTATTTTACCATGCACTTCCAAGTGCTTCGCGATCTCATCGTTAATAACAGACTCTAAAATCTTACCAATGACCGCAGTCAGGCTAACCGGCCTATAATTTCCCATCTTCTCCCTCCCTCCCTCTTTAAACAGTGGTGTTACATTAGCCATTTTCCAGTCCTCAGGGACCCTTCCTGCCTCCAGTGATTCCACCACCAATGCCTCCTCAATCTCCTCAGCTATCTCTTTTAGGACGCTGGGGTGTAGTCCATCCAGTCCAGGTGACTTATCCACCTTCAGACCTTTCAGTTTCCCCAGAACCTTCTCCTTAGTAATGGTGACTGCACTCACCTCTGCCCCCTGGTTCTCCTGGAGCTCTGGCATCCCACTGGTGTCTTCCAGCGTGAAGACTGATGTAAAGTAACTATTCAGTTTGTCTGCCATTTCTTTGTTTCCTACTATTACTACTCCAGCCACATCCATTTGTGTGGCACATGTATACATTGTGTGGAGCGTGTATTCACTGTGCAGAGTGTCTGTGTGAAGTATGTATACACTGTGGACTGTGTGAACTTGCTAAATTATGTTCTGTTTCATGTTTTTCGTGTAATGCCTGTCCTGCTGGCTGGATGAGAATCACAAACATTTGGTTTTGAACTGAATGGTGCTTCCCCCCCCTAACAACCGCAGCGGGCACTGGACCTCTGCTCCATGGCCGAGTGCATAGAGACCCTGGTCAATAGGCGAGTAGGCCCCAGGGCTGACGGGGCCAGATGACATTGGAGCCTCAGGAGCTCACTCCGCCGCACCCTCCTACCAAGGAGTAGCTGGGGGCCATTGGGGCAGTGGAGGTGTTGGAACCCCACCTGACACTGGCGCATCCCATGGGCAGAGGGCAAAACAAGTTGGCATCGTCACCCGAAAGTTGGAAGCGTCCTTCCAGGTCCAGGCCCTCCAGAGGACAGCTACCAAAGGAAACCCAGATCACAGGGTGTGACAGCAGGCTGCCTCCATATCTGATGTGCTGCCTGGGGACCCACCTAGATGGAGCATTAGGGCCGGTGATGTGGGTGTTTGGAGGGCACGGCCCCCAGAACAGTCCGACGTTCCTTCCGGGGTCGCCCTCAAAGGTGGAAGGAGAAGGGCCAGTGGAATGGGGGCAGCATGTGGTAGGGCCTACGTGGTGTGTGACCGATTACCGCTCTCCCCCCCCCCCCACCCCGAACCTCTTCCCCGCTTCACCAGAGTGTCCGTTGGCCCGTGAGATGGAATGGCCAGCAGGCATGCAGGGATCACCCGGGCAGACACTGGAATGTGATACTGAAGCCAGGATGATGTGGAGCATCAGAACTCATCGCACAGCGGGTCAATATCATCCTCCGTCCAATGAACCCGACCTGCTGATAGTGCCAACCCAGGACCCCCACCTCGTAGCGAATGTGGTGGGAAGCTGGAGTGGGGGAGGTGCTGGGGTGAGGGGGAATTGAATGCATTAAGGGGGGATAGGGTTGGGGGTGGGTGGCAATGGGGTGGTGGGGGGACAGGAAGTCTGGGCCGTTGGTGGCTGGGCCTCCTTGTCAGCGAACCTGGATGCTATGAGGTTTTCCCGTGCGCAGAGACCCTGGTGCACACATTGTGCGGCTTCCTGTACCTGTCCATGCCCTGTCCAGCCTTGCTATCCTCTGCATCGTTCTTGCTGAATGAGGTCTGGAATTCCTCTCCTCCTCCTGCAGCCTGCCCATTCTGTGCAGCACGATGTTGTGTAGGACACAGCTGGCCAGCAGGATGTGGGAAACCCTCCTCGGGCAATACAGGAATGTCGCATCAGAGCAGTCCAGGCAACGGAACACATCTTCAGGACCCTGATGCCCCATTCTGTGTTCCCCTGGATGTTGCATGGGCATCACTATAATGATTCAAATCTCCGCGTTGGTCTGGGTCCTCCAGGCAGGCATCAGTAGGCACAACCGCAGGCATTAACCCTTGTCACCCAGGAGCCAACGCATCACCCAAGGAAGCATCTTGAAGGTGTCGGGTACTGTCGGGTGCAGAGGTGCATGATGTGTGCCCTGCAACAAACACTATTTTCACTGCACGCACAATTCTCCGCCTGATCGCGTTCTGTGTTTTCAGCATCGCAAGGTAGAGAATTCAGCACTTGCCGTTATCTTTAATTGAGCTTTAAGGTTCCCCCACACCCCACCCACAGGAAATGCCACCTCCCCACACACGTGAATTCTCCCCCCCTCCCCCCCCGGAATAAGGACTCCCTGCTATGGGGTCGCTGAGGGACCCCCAACAGGCCTACCATGCCCCTTTACAGGGACCCCCTTTCACGATTTTCATAGAATTTACAGTGCAGAAGGAGGCCATTCGGCCCATCGTGTCTGCACCGGCTCCTGGGAAGAGCATCCTACACAAGGTCAACACTTCCACCCTATCCCCATAACCCAGTAACCCCACCCAACACTAAGGGCAATTTTGGTCACTAAGGGCAATTTAGCGTGGCCAATCCACCTGTGTGTGGGTGTATACACTGTGTCGGGGTGTGCATACACTGTGTTGAGGTGTATACACTGTATGGCGGGTGTATACACTGTGTGGGGGGTGTATACACTGAGTGAGGTTAATACACTGTGTGTGGTATATACACTGTGTCGGGGTGTATGCACTGTGGTTGGGTATAAACTGTGTCGGGGTGCGTACACTGTGTCGGGGTGTATACACTGTGTCGGGGTGTATACACTGTGTCGCGGTGTATACACTGTGTCGGGGTGTATACACTGTGTGGGGGTGTATACACTGTGTCGGGGTGTATACACTGTGTGGGGGTATATACACTGTGTGGGGGTGTATACACTGTGTCGGGTGTATACACTGTGTCGGGGTGTATACACTGTGTGGGGGTGTATACACTGTGTCGAGGTGTATACACTGTGTCGGGGTGTATACACTGTGTCAGGGTGTATACACTGTCTCGGGTGTATACACTGTGTCGCGGTGTATACACTGTGTCGGGGTGTATACACTGTGTCGAGGTGTATACACTGTGTCGAGGTGTATACACTGTGTGGGGGTGTATACACTGTGTGGGGGGTGTAGACACTGTGTGGGGGGTGTAGACACTGTGTGGAGGGTGTAGACACTGTGTGGGGGGTGTAGACACTGTGTGGGGGGTGTAGACACTGTGTGGGGGGTGTAGACACTGTGTGGGGGGTGTATACACTGTGTGGGGGGTGTATACACTGTGTCAGGGTGTATACACTGTGTCGGGGTGTATACACTGTGTCGGGGTGTATACACTGTGTGGGGGGTGTAGACACTGTGTGGGGAGTGTATACACTGTGTGGGAGGTGTATACACTGTGTGGGGGTGTATACACTGTGTCGGGGTGTATACACTGTGTGGGGGGTGTATACACTGTGTGGGGGGTGTATACACTGTGTGGGGAGTGTATACACTGTGTCGGGGTGTATACACTGTGTGGGGGGTGTATACACTGTGTGGGGGTGTATACACTGTGTGGGGGTGTATACACTGTGTCGGGGTGTATACACTGTGTGGGGGGTGTATACACTGTGTGGGGGTGTATACACTGTGTGGGGGTTGCATACACTGTGTGGGGAGTGTATACACTGTGTCGGGGTGTATACACTGTGTGGGGGGTGTATACACTGTGTGGGGGTGTATACACTGTGTGGGGGGTGTATACACTGTGTGGGGGTGTATACACTGTGTGGGGGTGTATACACTGTGTGGGGGTGTATACACTGTGTGGGGGTGTATACACTGTGTGGGGGGTGTATACGCTGCGTCGGGGTGTATACACTGTGTGGGGGGTGTATACTCTGTGTGGGGGGTGCATACACTGTGTCGGGTTGTATACACTGTGTGGGGGGTGTATACACTGTGTGGGGGTGTATACACTGTGTGGGGGTGTATACACTGTGTGGGGGTGTATACACTGCGTCGGGGTGTATACACTGTGTGGGGGGTGTATACACTGTGTGGGGAGTGTATACACTGTGTCGAGGTGTATCCACTGTGTGGGGGTTGTATACACTGTGTGGGGGGTGTATACACTGTGTTGGGGTGTATACACTGTGTGGGGAGTGTATACACTGAGTGGGGTTAATACACTGTGTGTGGTATATACACTGTGGCGGTGTGTATGCACTGTGGTTGGGTATACACTGTGTCTGGGTGTACGCACTGTGTCGGGGTGCGTACTCTGTGTCGGGGTGCGTACACTGTCGGGGTGTATACACTGTGTGGGGGGTGTATACATTGTGGTTGGGTATACACTGTCTGGCTGTATGCACTGTGTCGGGGTGTATACACTGTGTCGGGGTGTATACACTGTGTCGGGGTGTATACACTGTGTCGGGGTGTATACACTGTGTCGGGGTGTATACACTGTGTGGGGGTGTATACACTGTGTCGGGTGTATACACTGTGTCGGGGTGTATACACTGTGTGGGGGTGTATACACTGTGTCGAGGTGTATACACTGTGTCGGGGTGTATACACTGTGTCGGGGCGTATACACTGTGTCGGGGTGTATACACTGTCTCGGGTGTATACACTGTCGCGGTGTATACACTGTGTCGGGGTGTATACACTGTGTCGGGGTGTATACACTGTGTCGGGGTGTATACACTGTGTGGGGGTGTATACACTGTGTCGGGTGTATACACTGTGTCGGGGTGTATACACTGTGTGGGAGTGTATACACTGTGTCGAGGTGTATACACTGTGTCAGGGTGTATACACTGTCTCGGGTGTATACACTGTGTCGCGGTGTATACACTGTGTGGGGGTGTATACACTGTGTCGAGGTGTATACACTGTGTGGGGGTGTAGACACTGTGTGGGGGTGTAGACACTGTGTGGGGGGTGTAGACACTGTGTGGGGGGTGTATACACTGTCAGGGTGTATACACTGTGTGGGGGTGTATACACTGCGTCGGGGTGTATACACTGTGTGGGGGCTGTATACACTGTGTGGGGAGTGTATACACTGTGTCAGGGTGTATCCACTGTGTGGGGGTTGTATACACTGTGTGGGGGTGTATACACTGTGTTGGGGTGTATACACTGTGTGGGGGGTGTATACACTGTGTGGGGGATGTATACACTGTGTGGGGAGTGTATACACTGTGTGGGGGTTGTATACACTGTGTGGGGAGTGTATACACTGTGTCGGGGTGTATACACTCTGTGGGGGTGTATACACTGTGTGGGGGTGTATACACTGTGTCGGGGTGTATACACTGTGTGGAGGGTGTAGACTCTGTGTGGGGGTGTATACACTGTGTCGGGGTGTATCCACTGTGTGGGGGTTGTATACACTGTGTGGGGGGTGTATACACTGTGTCGGGGTGTATACACTGTGTGGGGGGTGTATACACTGTGTGGGGTTAATACATTGTGTGTGGTATATACACTGTGTGGGGGGTGTATACACTGCGTCGGGTTGTATACACTGTGTGGGGGGTGTATACACTGTGTGGGGAGTGTATACATTGTGTCAGGGTGTATCCACTGTGTGGGGGTTGTATACACTGTGTTGGGGTGTATACACTGTGTTGGGGTGTATACACTGTGTGGGGGGTGTATACACTGTGTGGGGGGTGTATACACTGTGTGGGGGGTGTATACACTGTGTGGGGAGTGTATACACTGTGTGGGGGTTGTATACACTGTGTGGGGAGTGTATACACTGTGTCGGGGTGTATACACTGTGTGGGGGGTGTATACACTGTGTGGGGGTGTATACACTGTGTGGGGGTGTATACACTGTGTCGGGGTGTATACACTGTGTGGAGGGTGTAGACTCTGTGTGGGGGGTGTATACACTGTGTCGGGTTGTATACACTGTGTGGGGGGTGTATACACTGTGTGGGGGTGTATACACTGTGTGGGGGGTGTATACACTGCGTCGGGGTGTATCCACTGTGTGGGGGGTGTATACACTGTGTGGGGAGTGTATACACTGAGTGGGGTTAATACACTGTGTGTGGTATATACACTGTGTCGGGGTGTATGCACTGTGGTTGGGTATACACTGTGTCTGGGTGTACGCACTGTGTCGGGGTGCGAACACTTTGTCGGGGTGTATACACTGTGTGGGGGTGTATACATTGTGGTTGGGTATACACTGTCGGGCTGTATGCACTGTGTCGGGGTGTATACACTGTGTCGGGGTGTATACACTGTGTCGGGGTGTATACACTGTGTCGGGGTGTATACACTGTGTCGGGGTGTATACACTGTGTGGGGGTGTATACACTGTGTCGGGTGTATACACTGTGTCAGGGTGTATACACTGTGTGGGGGTGTATACACTGTGTCGAGGTGTATACACTGTGTCGGGGTGTATACACTGTGTCGGGGCGTATACACTGTGTCGGGGTGTATACACTGTCTCGGGTGTATACACTGTCACGGTGTATACACTGTGTCGGGGTGTATACACTGTGTCGGGGTGTATACACTGTGTGGGGGTGTATACACTGTGTCGGGTGTATACACTGTGTCGGGGTGTATACACTGTGTGGGAGTGTATACACTGTGTCGAGGTGTATACACTGTGTCGGGGTGTATACACTGTGTCGGGGTGTATACACTGTGTCGGGGTGTATACACTGTCTCGGGTGTATACACTGTGTCGCGGTGTATACACTGTGTGGGGGTGTATACACTGTGTCGAGGTGTATACACTGTGTCGAGGTGTATACACTGTGTGGGGGGTGTAGACACTGTGTGGGGGGTGTATACACTGTGTGGGGGTGTATACACTGTGTGGGGGTGTATACACTGTGTGGGGGTGTATACACTGTGTCGGGGTTTATACACTGTGTGGGGGGTGTATACACTGTGTGGGGAGTGTATACACTGTGTGGGGGGTGTATACACTGTGTGGGGGTGTATACATTGTGTGGGGGTGTATACACTGTGTGCGGGGTGTATACACTGTGTGGGGGTGTAGACACTGTGTGGGGAGTATATACACTGTGTGGGGGTGTATACATGGTGTGGGGGGTGTATACACTGTGTGGGGAGTATATACACTGTGTCGGGGTGTATACACTGTGTGGGGAGTGTATACACTGTGTGGGGAGTATATACACTGTGTGGGGGGTGTATACACTGTGTGGGGGGTGTATACACTGTGTGGGGGGTGTATACACTGTGTGGGGGGTGTATACACTGTGTTGGGGTGTATACACTGTGTGGGGGTGTATACACTGTGTGGGGAGTATATACACTGTGTGGGGGTGTATACATTGTGTGGGGGGTGTATACACTGTGTGGGGAGTATATACGGTGTACAATGTGGTGGGGGCGGGGATGTCCATTATGTGGGGGTGTTGTTATAAACCTTTTAATCACAGAAAAGGATTAATGTTCTATATGGAACTTGTTTAATCCTCGTCGATCCATGTGTTTCGACTGACAACATTGCAGCTTTTGCTTTAAACTATAGACTTTGGTTTTAAAGGTAACACTCCTGGTCTAATGTACTGGCCCAGGACTCTCCTTTGATGCTCTGTGGCACAGCCTGTGATGTAGTTTTGATGAACTTCGCTAGCAACTAATCAATCCCATTGCAATGTCGGGGCCAAGCAGATCCTCAATGCGGATTGGTGCTTTTTATTCTGCAGCGCACTGCGGGGTGGCTCCCTGCCAGTTTAGGTTCAGGTTTCTTTTTTTGGGACACAGCAAAAGAAGGCTTTAAATTCTCTCTCCCAGATCTCTCTCCGGAACCCCAGTTGGGGGCGGTGTTTTCTTCCCAGTTAAGCTGAAAAGGTGGAATTCTCCCTCAAATCTTAGCTGGAACTCCCTTCAGGTAAATACAGCAATTAGTAAATATTCAAAGCCTGAAGATAGAGCTGGGAGTAGGGGTGGGGGATCTTTCCAGATTCCTCTCCCATTAAAGGTACCAGACCACTCGAAGGCCTTGTGAAAACTGTTGCTTTGATATTCTGTTCAACTGAGTCAAGCTGTTGGTGAGGCTGACCACATATCGGAAACTGAGCAGACTCGAAGCGCATCTTCAAGGGTGAGGCTCAGCTCAACACGAGTTGAAGTGCATCCCGAGAGGGGGTCCCACAGCCTGAGAATCCGGCCTGCGTGACTCAGCTTGAAGATCCTAACCAACCGATGACTGCAAGGCTTTGTGTCTGTGGAAGATCGCCGGTGACAGAGACCGCTACCTCAGCAGCAAAGAACCATCTCAGGCCCTCTCAATCCCGGCTATTTTCCATCTTTTCCCTGTAACATTTTGTGGGTGTCTGGATGGGTTGGGATGGTGTTTGGAGAATAGTTAGATTGACAGACCATCTTTTCCCTTGTTATAAATAAACAGTTGTTTAAATGTTTCACTGATTAATCATCCACTGCCCAACCTGCCGAAAACTCATTTGAGCAGTCAAGAACAAAGAAAATTACAGCACAGGAACAGGCCCTTCGGCCCTCCCAGCCTGCGCCGATCCAGATCCTTTATCTAAACCTGTCTCCTATTTTCTACTTCCCTCTGTTCCCGCCCGTTCATATACCTGTCTAGATGCCTCTTAAATGATGCTATCGTGCCCGCCTCTACCACCTCCGCTGGTAAAGCGTTCCAGGCACCCACCACCTTCTGTGTAAAAAACTTTCCACGCACATCTCCCTTAAACTTTCCCTCTCTCACCTTGAAATCGTGATCTTTGTAACTGACACCCCCACTCTTGGAAAAAGCTTGTTGCTATCCACCCTGTCCATACCTCTCATAATTTTGTATACCTCAATCAGGTCCCCTCTCAACCTCCGTCTTTCCAACGAAAACAATCTTAATCTACTCAACCCTTTTTCATAGCTAGGGTTAACAAGGGTTAACAATCTCAGGAAAATACACAGATTATTGGGGAATTCACTTGTGTTGGGACTCCAGGGTCTGTTGGGCTGGAATTGACCGCACATTCAACCAGGATAGCGTAAGACTTCAAGGACTAAAAGCATTCTGGAAGAATTTGTGTTTTAGAGGGCACTGTCCCTTAAAGGGTTAATACAAGCTCTCTGGTTACTGCTGTTCCCGGAAAAGACAACATTTCACAAGAAAAGATAATTCAGCAGTTTTAATGAAGCTGGAAACCTCTTGACCCTGGTGGATTGTGTGCGATCACGTGGTGGTTTATGACTTTGATAAAAACCATGCCTGGAAAAACTTGTTTTTTTGTTTTGAGTGAGAAAAATGGAAAATGAACTGCTTGGGTAAAGAACACACCAGCTGCTGAAATCCAGGGTTCAGTACCAAACAGAGAATGAATGGAAGTTGCTCCGAAATCACTCGACAAAGAACAAAGAAAAGTACAGCACAGGAACAGGCCCTTCGGCCCTCCAAGCCGGTGCTGACCATGCTGCCCGTAGAAACTAAAATCTCCTGCACTTCCGGGGTCCGTATCCCTCTATTCCCATCCTATTCATGTATTTGTCAAGGTGCCCATTAAACGTCACTATCGTCCCTGCTTCCACCACCTCCTCCGGCAGCAAATTCCAGGCACCCACTACCCTCTGTGTAAAAAACTTGCCTCGTACATCTCCTCTAAACTTTGCCCCCTTGTGGTGATATGATTTGCATAGCTTTCTGCCATTGGTACAGAACACCGGCTTACCATTGGCCCTGGTCGGTCATGTGCCTCTCGACTGATTGGTTGAGACCAGTCATGTGACAGCTCTCCGATTGGCCGAGAGGCTGAGTTAACCACGCCTCCATACCGAGGTATAAATAGTTGGAACGCCCGGCGGTCGTCCATTTTATTGTGGTCAACCGCAGGGCTAAGTTCTAGTTTATTAAAGCCTAACTTTTGTATAGCAACTCGTCTCTCGTGCAATTGATGGCTCATCACCCCTCGCACCTTAACCTTAGCCCCCAAGTAATTGACCCCTCTACCCTGGGAACAAACCTCTGACTATCACTCGGTCTATGCCCCTCATAATTTTGTAGACCTCAATCAGGTCACCCCTCAACCTCCGTCGTTCCAGTAAGAACAAACCAAATTAATTCAACCTCTCCTCATAGCTAATGCCCTCCATACCAGGCAACATCCTGGTAAATCTCTTCTGCACCCTCTCTAAAGCCTCCACACCCTTCTGGTAGTGTGGCGACCAGAATTGAACACTATACTCCAAGTGTGGCCTAACTAAGGTTTTACACAGCTGCAACATGATTTGCCAATTTTTATGCTCAATGCCCCGGCCAATGAAGGCAAGCATGCCGTATGCCTTCTTGACTACCTTCTCCACCTGTGTTTCCCCTTTCAGTGACTGTGGACCTGGACATCTAGATCTCTCTGACTGTCAATACTCTTGAGGGTTCTACCATTCACTGTATGTTCCCTACCTGCATTAGACTTTCCAAAATGCATTACCTCACATTTTTCCAGATTAAACTCCATCTGCCATCTCTCCGCCCAAGTCTCTAACCGATCTATATCCTGCTGTGTCCTCTGACAGTCCTCATCGCTATCCGCAATTCCACCAACCTTTGTGTCATCCTCAAACTTACTAATCAGACCAGTTACATTTTCTTCCAAATCATTTATATATACTACGAACAGCAAAGGTCCCAGCGCTGATCCTTGCGGAACACCACAAGTCACAGCCCTCCAATCAGAAAAGCACCCTTCCAATGCTACTCTCTACCTTCTATGAACGAGCCAATTCTGTATCCATCTTACCAGCTCACCTTTTATCCCATGTGACTTCACCTTTTGTACCAGTCTGCCATGAAGGACCTTGTCAAAGGCCTTACTGAAGTCCAGAGAGACAACATCCACTGCCCCACCTGCATCAATCATCTTTGTGACCGCCTCGAAAAACTCTATCAAGTTAGTGAGACACAACCTGCCCTTCACAAAACCATGCTGCCTCTCACTAATACGTCCATTTGCTTCCAAATGGGAGTAGATCCTGTCTCGAAGAATTCTCTCCAGTAACTTCCTTACCACCAGCCGGTAGTTCCCTGGATTATCCTTGCTACCCCTCTTAAACAAAGGAACAACATTGGCTATTCTCCAGTCCTCCGGGACATCACCTGAAGACAGTGAGGATCCAAAGATTTCTGTCAAGGGCTCAGCAATTTCCTCTCTAGCCTCCTTCAGTATTTTAGGGTAGATCCCATCAGGCCCTGGGGACATATCTACCTTAATACTTTTCAAGACTCCCAACACCTTATCCTTTTGGATCTCAATGTCACCCAGGATATCTACACACCCTTCTCCAGACTCAACATCCACTAATTCCTTCTCTTTGGTGAATACTGATGCAAAGTATTTATTTAGTACCTCGCCCATTTCCTCTGGCTCCACACATAGACTCCCTCCCCTGTCCTTCAGTGGGCCAACCCTTTCCCAGGCTACCCTCTTACCTTTTATGTACGTGTAAAAAGCCTTGGGATTTTCCTTAACCCTATTTGCCAATGACCTTTAAGGGCAGCACGGTAGCACGGTGGTGAGCACAATTGCTTCACAGATCCAGGGTCTCAGGTTCGATTCCCGGCTTGGGTCACTGTCTGTGTGGAGTCGGCACATTCTTCCCGTGTGCGTGGGTTTCCTCCGGGTGCTCCGGTTTCCTCCCACAGTCCAAAGATGTGCAGGTTAGGTGAATTGGCAATGCTAAATTGTCCTTAGAGTCCAAAATTGCCCTTAGTGTTGGGTGGGGTTACTGGGTTATGGGGATAGGGTGGAGGTGTTGATCTTGGGTAGGGTGCTCTTTCCAAGAGTCGGTGTAGACACGATGGGCCGAATGGCCTCCTTCTGCACTGTAAATTCTATGTTCTATGACCCCTTTTAGCCCTTGGGATTTTCCTTAACCCTATTTGCCAATGACTTTTAGCCCTCCTGACTCCTTGCTGAAGTTCCTTCCTACTCTCCTTATACTCCACACAGGCTTCGTCCGTTCCCAGCCTTCTAGCCCTGACAAATGCCTCCTTTTCCTTTTTGACGAGGCCTACAATATCACTCGTTATCCAAGGTTCCTGAAATTTGCCGTATTTATCCTTCTTCCGCACGGGAACATGCTGGTCCTGAATTCCTTTCAACTGACATTTGAAAGCCTCCCACATGTCAGATGTTGATTTACCCTCAAACATCCTTCCCCAGTCTAGGTTCTTCAGTTCCTGCCTAATGTTGTTATAATTAGCCTTCCCCCAATTTAGCACATTCACCCCAGGACCTCTCTTATCCTTGTCCACTAGCACATTAAAACTTACTGAATTGTGGTCACTGTTCCCGAAATGCTCCCCTACTGAAACTTCTACCACCTGGTTGGGCTCATTCCCCAACACCAGGTCCAGTACAGCCCCTTCCCTAGTTGGACTATCTACTTATTGTTTTAAGAAGCCCTCCTGGATGCTCCTTACAAACTCTGCCCCGTTCAAGCTCCCAGCACTAAGTGAGTCCCAGTCAACATTGGGGAAGTTGAAGTCTCCCATCACAACAACCTGTGTGGAGTCTGCACGTCCTCCCCCTGTGTGCGTGGGTTTCCTCCGGGTGCTCTGGTTTCCTCCCACAGTCCAAAGATGTGCGGGTTAGGTGGATTGGCCATGCTAAATTGCCCGTAGTGTCCTAATAAAAGTAAGGTTAAGGGGGGGGGGGGGGTTGTTGGGTTACGGGTATAGGGTGGATACGTGGGTTTGAGTAGGGTGATCATGGCTCGGCACAACATTGAGGGCCGAAGGGCCTGTTCTGTGCTGTACTGTTCTATGTTCTATGTTCTAACCCTGTTGCTTTTACTCCTTTCCAAAATCTGTCTACCTATCTGCTCCTCTATCTCCCACTGGCTATTGGGAGGCCTGTAGTAAACCCCCAACATTATGACTGCACCCTTCTTATTCCTGATCTCTGCCCATATAGCCTCACTGCCCTCTGAGGTGTCCTCCTGTAGTACAGCTGTGATATTCTCCCGAACCAGTAGCGCAACTCCTCCACCCATTTTACATCCCCCTCTATCCCGTCTGAAACATCTAAATCCTGGAAAGTTTAGCTGCCAATCCTGTCCTTCCCTCAACCAGGTCTCTGTAATGGCAACAACATCATAGTTCCAAGTACAAATCCAAGCTCTAAGTTCATCTGCCTTACCTGTTATACTTCTTGCTTTAAAACATATGCACTTCAGGCCACCAGTCCCGCTGTTTTCAGCAACATCTTCCTGTCTGCTCTTCCTCAGAGCCATAGTGACCCTATTCTCTAGTTCTCCCTCAATTTTTTCACCTTCTGACCTATTGCTCCGGTACTCACCCCCCCTGCCATACTAGTTTAAACTCTCCAGTGTGACACTAGCAACCTGGTGGCCAGGATATTTATGCTTCTCCAGTTTAGATGTAACCCGTCCTTCTTATGCAGGTCACACCTACCCGGGAAGAGCTCCCACTGGTCCAGATAACTGAAACCCTCCCTCCTACACAGTGGTATTTAGCCACGTGTTTAGCTGCTCTATCTTCCTATTTCTAGCCTCACTGGCACGTGGCACAGGGGGTAATCCAGAGATTACAACCCTAGAGGGTGAGAGGGGGAAAGTTTAAGGGAGATGTGCGTGGAAAGTTCTTTACGCAGAGGGTGGTGGGTGCCTGGAATGCTTTGCCAGCGGAGGTGGTACAGGCGGGCACGATAGCATCATTTAAGATGCATCTGGACAGATATATGAACGGGTGGGGAACAGAGAGAAGCAGACCTTGGAAAATAGGCAACAGGTTTAGATAAAGGATCTGGATCGGTGCAGGCTGGGAGGGCCGAAGGGCCTGTTCCTGTGCTGTAATTTTCTTTGTTCTTTGTCTTTTAACTTTCTGCCTAGCTCCCTAAACTCCTGCTGCAGAACCTCATGCCCCTTCCTGCCTATGTCGTTAGTACCAATATGTACAACGACCTCTGCCTGTTTGCCCTCCCCCTTCAGGATGCCTACTACCCGTCCGGAGACATCCTGGACCCTGGCACTAGGGAGGCATCATACCATCCTGGAGTCTCTTTCACATCCACAGAGGCCCCTATCTGTGCCCCTGACTATAGAGTCCCCTATGACTATTGCTCATCTGCGCTTTGACCCTCACTGCTGAACATCAGAGACAGCCGTGATGCCATAGTTCTGGCTGCTGCTGTTTTCCCCTGATAGGCTATTCCCCCAACAGTATCCAAAGCGGTATACCTCTTCGAGAGGAGGACAACCACAGGGGATTCCTGCACTGACTGCCTGCCGCTTCTGGTGGTCACCCATGTCTCTGCCTGCACCTTGGGTGTGACCACATCTCTATAACCCCTACCTATGATGCTTTCCGCCACCTGCATGCTCCTAAGTGCGTCCAATTGCTGCTCCAACCGAACCACGCGGTCTGTGAGGAGCTGCCATTGGTTACACTTGCTGCAGATGTAGTCGACCGGAACGCTGGAAGCCTCACAGATCTGTCACATCTCACAGTTGGAGCACTGCACCCCTGCTGAGTGACATTTAAGCACTAATTAATTAATTTAAAAAACAAATTAATTTTAATTAAATAATTTAAAAAAACAAATTATTGTTAGATTGAATTACAATTAACCATATGGCCCTGACGCTAGATGATTTTTACTGTAAAATTAAATGTTAAATACCAATCACTGCCCTCAGGCTTAGTTACTCCACTATCTAGTTAGAACATAGAACATAGAACGCTACAGCGCAGTACGGGCCCTTCGGCCCTCGATGTTGCGCCGACCTGTGAAACCATCTGAAGCCTATCTGACCTACACTATTCCATTTTCATCCATATGTCTATCCAGTGACCACTTAAATGCCCTTAAAGTTGGCGAGTCTACTACTATTGCAGGCAGGGCGTTCCACACCCCTACTACTCTCTGAGTAAAGAAACTGCCTCTGACATCTGTCCTATATCTACCACCCCCTCAATTTAAAGCTATGTCCCCTCGTGTTGGTCATCACCATCCGAGGAAAAAGACTCTCACTGTCCACCCTATCTAACCCTCTGACTATCCTATATGTCTCTATTAAGTCACCTCTCAGCCTTCTCTTCTCTAACGAAAACAACCTCAATTCCCTGAGCCTTTCCTCGTAAGACCTTCCTGCCATACCAGGCAACATCCTAGTAAATCTCCTCTGAACCCTTTCCAAAGCTTCCACATCCTTCCTATAATGTGGTGACCAGAACTGCACGCAGTACTCCAGGTGCGGCCGCACCAGAGTTATGTACAGCTGCAGCATGACCTTGTGGTTCCGAAACTCAATCCCCCTGCTTATAAAGGCTAGCACACCATATGCCTTCTTAACAGCCCTATTAACCTGGGTGGCAACTTTCAGGGATTTATGTACCTGGATGCCGAGATCTCTCTGTTCATCTACACTACCAAGGATCTTGCCATTAGCCCAGTACTCTGCATTCCTGTTACTCCTTCCAAAGTGAACCACCTCACACTTTTCCGCATTAAACTCCATCTGCCACCTCTCAGCCCAGCTCTGCAGCTTATCTATGTCCCTCTGTATCCTATAACATCCTTCAGCACTATCCACAACTCCACCGACCTTCGTGGCATCTGCAAATTTACTAACCCATCCTTCTACACCCTCTTCCAGGTCATTTATAAAAATGACAAACAGCAGTGGCCCCAAAACAGTTAATCAATTAGATTTTTTTGCAATATTATTTTTATTTCAAATTTAACAGATTCACAACCAGCCAATCAGGTCACAGCTTTATTATAATGTCACTTACAACCCCCCCCCCCCCCCCCCCCACCCCACACACACAATTTGAAAAGGTAATCAAATAATTTACCTTCCTGGGATGCTCTCTGGTTCTCTCCCTGCAAATTAACAGTTACAAACCAGAATAAAGAAAATTAAACAATAGGGAAAAAGCACCTTGTCCCACTGCACCAAATTCCCAAGTTCCAATTCCCACTCTGGCTGTGTCTCACTCACTCAGGCTGTGTCTCCTTCACCTGCGCAAAGCTTACTGAGTGCGCTTTCTGTCTGTCTTTTACACAGAACTGACGGCAGGTTTTCCTTAAAATCCATCTGTAAAGTAATGGAAGAAACATTGATTGCTTCCCTGATCAGTGCAGAGATACTAACCATATAACCCAGAAACCATTCCAGACTCCACCAGTTATACTTTTCCCTTTGAACCATTGATATTTAACCTCTTGGAAAAATGTCCCTGTTTTATTTTTTTGCTTTTTGTGTGTGAGTGTTTCTGAGTGAGGGTATATGAATTGCCTTGGGTGTGAATGTACTATGGAAGATGTCTAAAGTAGCATTTGCCTATGTTCTGTGGGAATTTACCTGCACAGGGTGTTGATTTGCATGTACATTGTGGAGCTTCGCATTATTTAACCGAACGTTGAGCTTTACAAGTCAGTTATGTTTTGAAATGTCCCTTTAACTTCCAGGAAAACTAAGAAGGCTAGAAAGGAATGTGTGATTAGCATTCCTGATAAACACCTCAGTTTGGAGAAGTGTCCGTGTGGTCTGGTTACCATGGGGAGAGAGGATCATGTAGAAACCCATTGAGGTGGGATGGCATTTTTAACACCTTTCACTATATCTCTTAGAAAAAGGAGAGCTGCAGTTTGAGACATGCAGGCAAAGGAGTTACAGTAATGGAGAGGTACGGAGAGCTGTTTTATGTTCACAGAAACATAGCAAAAATAGGAACAGGAGGAGGCTGTTGGACACTTCGAGCCTGCTCCACCATTCATTATGATTATGGCTGATCATCCAACTCAATAGCCTAATCCTGCTTTCCCCCATATCCTTTAAACCCCTTCACCCTAAGTGCTTTATCTAACTGCTTCTTGAAACCATACAACGGTTTGGACTCAACTAATTCCTGTGGTAACGAATTCCACCACTCTCTGGGTGAAGGATTTTCTCCTCATCTCTGTTCTAAATGGTCTGCCCCGTATCCACAGATTGTGACCCTTGGTTCTGAACACCCCCACCACTTGGGACATCTCCCCTGTCCAGTCCTGTCAGAATTTTATAAGTCTCTATGAGATCCCCCTTATTCTTCTGCACTCCAGCGAGAACAATCCCAACCTAGTCAATCTCTCCTCATATGGCAGTCCCGCCATCACAGGAATCAGTCTGGTAAACCTTCGCTGCACTCCCTCGAGAGCAAGAACATCCTTCCTCAGGAAAGGAGACCAAAACTGCACACAATATTCTAGGTGTGGCCTCACCAAGGCCCTTGCAGTAATTGCAACAACATATCCCTGTTTCTGTACTCAAAACCTCTCGCAACGAAGGCCAACATACCATTTGCCTTCTTTACCGCCTGCTGCATCTGCATGCTTACCTTCAGTGACTGGTGTATGAAGATACAGCAGATATGAAGGGGCAGCAGGGTAGCATGGTGGTTAGCATAAATGCTTCACAGCTCCAGGGTCCCAGGTTCGATTCCCGGCTGGGTCACTGTCTGTGCGGAGTCTGCACGTCCTCCCCGTGTGTGCGTGGGTTTCCTCCGGGTGCTCCGGTTTCCTCCCACAGTCTAAAGATGTGCGGGTTAGGTGGATTGGCCATGCTAAATTGCCCGTAGTGTCCTAAAAAAGTAAGGTTAAAAGGAGGGTTGTTGGGTTACGGGTATAGGGTGGATACGTGGGTTTGGGTAGGGTGATCATTGCTCGGCACAACATCGAGGGCCGAAGGGCCTGTTCTGTGCTGTACTGTTCTATGTTCTATGTTCTATACCCAGGTCTCGTTGCACATTCTCCTCTCCTAATTTATGGCCAATCGTCTGCCTTCTTGGTTTTGCTACCAAAGTGGATAACTTCGCATTTTTCCAAATTATACAGCATCTGCCATTCATTTGTCCACTCATTCAATTTGTCTAAATCACATGAAATGAAATGAAATGAAAATTGCTTATTGTCACAAGTAGGCTTCAAATGAAGTTACTGTGGAAACTAGTCGCCATATTCCGGTGCCTGTTCGGGGAGGCTGGTACGGGAATTGAACTGTGCTGCTGGCCTACCTTGGGCTGCTTTCAAAGCCAGCAATTTAACCCCGTGCTAATGCAGCTCCAAGTATTGTATCCCCATTGTAGGATCTCTGCATCCTCCTCACAGCTCACCATCCCAGTCAACTTTGTATCATTTGTAAATTTGGAGATATGAGGCTGAATTCTCCGCTCCCGGGACAAATCGGGAGGGCCGTCGTGAACTCGGCCGAGTTTCACGACGGCCTCGGAGGCCGCTCCTCACCCCCTATTCTCCCCTCCTGGAGGGGCTAGGAGCGGCGCTCCATAAATCTCGGCCGTGGGGGCGTCGCGCCGAGAATGACGTGGCCGGCGCGCCTAATGACGTCAGCCGTGCATGCGCAGGTTGGCATGTTCCAACCCGTGCATGCGCGGCTGACGTCATGACGCTGATGACACAAACCCGCGCATGCCCGGTAGCCGTCTTTCCCCTCAGCCGCCCGCAACACGTGGCGGCTTGATCTTGCGGGGCAGCGGAGGGGAAATAGTGCATCCGATTTGGACGCCGGCCCGACGATCTGTGGGCACCGATCGCGGGCCTGTCCCCTCCCGAGCACAGTCGTGGTGCTCTTTCCTTTCTAGGCCACCTACAAGCCCCAAACGGGCTTTTCACTCCCGTTTCACGACGGCAGCGACCAGGTGTGTTTTCCACCGTTGTGAAATGGCCACGAGTGGCAGGCCGCTCGGCCCATCTGAGTCGAGAATTGGCGTTCGCCGTGAAAAACGGCGAGCGCCGATTCTTCCGAGCGGGAGGGGAGAATCGCGGGGGCGTGAATTTTGTCGGGGGGCCTACTCCCGCGATTCTCCCATGCCGCGTAGGGAGCGGAGAATCGGGCCCATGACATTTTGTTCCTTCATCTAAATCATTGATATATATTGTGAATAGCTGGGGTCCAAGCCTCACCAATCACTGCCTGCCAATTTGAAAAAGACCTGTTAATTCCTCCTCTTTGTTTCCTGTCTGAACATAAGAACTAGGAGCAGGAGTAGGCCATCTGGCCCCTCTAGCCTGCTCCGCCATTCAATGAGATCATGGCTGATCTTTTGTGGACTCACCTCCACTTTCCGGCCCGAACACCATAACCCTTAATCCCTTTATTCTTCAAAAAACTATCTATCTTTCTCTTAAAAACATTTAATGAAGGAGCCTCAACTGCTTCACCGGGCAAGGAATTCCATAGATTCACAACCCTTTGGGTGAAGAAGTTCCTCCTAAACTCAGTCCTAAATCTACTTCCCCTTATTTTGAGGCTATGCCCCCTGCTTTCACCTGCCAGTGGAAACAACCTGCCCGCATCTATCCTACCTATTCCCTTCATAATTTTAAATATTTCTATAAGATCCCCCCTCATCCTTCTAAATTCCAACGAGCACAGTCCCAGTCTACTCAACCTCTCCTCATAATCCAACCCCTTCAGTTCTGGGATTAACCTAGTGAATCTTCTCTGCACACCCTCCAGCGCCAGTACGTCCTTTCTCAGGTAAGGAGACCAAAACTGAACACAATACTCCAGGTGTGGCCTCACTAACACCTTATACAGTTTCCTATCCATCTCAATACACTACCCCGAATCACATGCACTTAAACTTTACATGCTAATCTTTCATGCAGGATGTTGTCAAAAGCCTTCTGAAAGTCCAAATACACCACATCCACTGGCTCCCCTTCATCAATTCTACTAGCTACATCCTCCAAGAATTCCAGTAGATTTGTCAAGTATGATTTTCCCTTCATAAATCGATGCTGACATTGTCCGATCTTGCCACTGTTTTCGAAGTGCTCTGCTATAAAATCTTTGATAATAGATTCTAGAATTTACTACTGACGTCAGGCTTACTGGTCTATAATTCTGTGCTTTCTCTTTTTAAATAGTGGAGTTACATTAGCCGCCCTCCAATCTGCAGGAACTGTTCCGTAGACTATAGAACCCTGGAAGGTGGCCACCAATGCATCCACTATTTCTGGAGCCACTTCCTTTAGTACCCTGGGTTAGCGATTAGGGGGTTGGTGTGTACGGGGGGTTGGTGTGTACAGGGGGCTGGTGTGTACAGGGGGTTGGTTTCTACAGGGGGTTTAGTGTGTACAGCTGTTAGTGTGTTCAGGGGGTTGGTGTGTACAGGGGGTTGGTGTGTACAGGGGGTTTGGTGTGTACAGGGGGTTGGTGTGTACAGGGGGTTGGTGTGTACAGGGGGTTGGTCTGTACAGGGGGTTGGTGTGTACAGGGGGTTGGTGTGCACAGGGGGTTTAGTGTGTACAGCTGTTAGTGTGTTCAGGGGGTTGGTGTGTACTTGGGGTTGGTGTGTACAGGGGATCGGTGTGTACAGGGGGTTTGGTGTGTACAGTTGTTAGTGTATTCAGGGGGTTGGTGTGTACTTGGGGTTGGTGTGTACAGGGGGTTGGTGTGTACTTGGGATTGGTGTGTACAGGGGGTTGGAATGTACAGGTTAGTGTGTACAGGGGGTTGATGTGTACAGGGGGTTGGTGTGTACAGGGGGTTGGTGTGTGCAGCTGTTAGTCTGTTCAGGGGGTTGGTGTGTACTTGGGGTTGGTGTGTACAGGGGGTTGATGTGTACAGGAGGTTGGTGTGTACAGGGGGTTTGTGTGTACAGGGGGTTTGTGTGTACAGGGGGTTGGTGTGTACAGGGGGTTGGTGTGTACAGGGGGTTGGAATGTACAGGTTAGTGTGTACAGGGGGTTGGTGTGTACAGGGGGTTGGTGTGTACAGGGGGTTGGTGTGTACAGGGGGTTGGTGTGTACAGGGGGTTGGTGTGTACAGGGGGTTGGTGTGTACAGGGGGTTGGTGTGTACAGGGGGTTTGTGTGTACAGGGGGTTGGTATGTACAGGGGGTTGGTGTGTACAGGGGGTTGGTGTGTACAGGGGGTTGGAATGTACAGGTTAGTGTGTACAGGGAGTTGGTCTGTACAGGGGGTTGGTGTGTACAGGGGGTTGGTGTGTACAGGGGGTTGGTCTGTACAGGGAATTTGGGGGTGTGCGGTGGTGGCATTTACTGTGTCATGTGCTGGAATTTTGTATCATTGTCACATTCATTCTTATTGTTGGTCTCTGCTGCCTGTTGATTCTCTCTCTCGCTCGGCATTTCAGGTCCAGTTGAGAGTGTGAAAATTGAACCCAATCAAACCGAGTATATACTGACTGACCTCCAGCCAGCAACTGAGTATGAAGTGATTTTAAACACAGTGCGTGGGATGAAAGAGAGTCAGCACGTCTCAAACATGATTCAGACAGGTCAGTGACTAAATGCTGTCAAGTCAGGTTCTACCTTCAAACTGGACCCCCAACCAATGAGCCAGTGGTTTCTGCTGATCTGTGGTCACAATTTTAGATATGTTGCATGAGCATCAGGACTCTGATTCTCTTACCTCACGTTGCCCAATATGAAGGGTTATTCTGATTCATAATTACAGGGGAATTGAGGCTTGGAAATATAGTCCGGCTTAAAACCTTTCTTTGCCAGTATTGGTAAGAATGCTGAACATTCAGACAAGGAAGCGTTTGTCGGGGCTAGAAGGGCAAGAAGGCTGGGAACAGACAAAGCCTGTGTGGAATATAAGGAAAGTTGGAAGGAACTTTAAGTAAGGAGTGAGGAGGGCTAAAAGGGGGTCGCGAAAGGTCATTGGCAAATAGGGTTAAGGAAAATCCCAAGGCTTTTTACACGTACATAAAAAGCAAGAGGGTAGCCAGGGAAAGAGTTGGCCCACTGAAGGACAGGGGAGGGAATCTATGTGTGGAGCCAGAGGAAATGGGTGAGGTATTAAATGAATACTTTGCATCAGTATTCACCAAAGAGAAGGAATTGGTGGATGTTGAGTCTGGAGAAGGATGTGTAGATAGCTTGGGTGACATTGAGAAACAAAAAGACGAGGTGTTGGGCGTCTTGAAAAATATTAAGGTAGATAAGTCCCCAGGGCCTGATGGGATCTACCCCAGAATACTGAAGGAGCCGAGAGAGGAAATTGCTGAGGTATTGACAGAAATCTTTGGATCCTCACTGTCTTCAGGTGATGTTCCGGAGGACTGGAGAATAGCCAATGTTGTTCCTTTGTTTAAGAAGGGTAGCAAGGATAATTCAGGGAACTAAAGGCCGGTGAGCCTTACGCCAGTGGTAGGGAAACTACTGGAGAGCATTCTTTGAGACAGTATCTAGTCCCATTTGGAAGCAAGTGGACCTATTAGCGAGAGGCAGCATGGTTTTGTGAACGGGAGGTCATGTCTCACTAACTTGATAGAGTTTGTCGAGGAGGTCACAAAGATGATTGATGCAGGTAGGGCAGTGGATGTTGTCTATATGAACTTCAGTAAGGCCTTTGACAAGGTCCCTCATGGTAGACTGGTACAAAAGGTGAAGTCACACAGGATCAGGGGTGAGCTGGCAAGATGGATACAGAATTGAAAGGCTAGGTCACAGAAGGCAGAGAGTAGCAATGGAAGGGTGCTTTGCTGATTGGAGGGCTGTGACTAGTGGTCTTCTGCAGGGATCAGTGCTGGGACCTTTGCTGTACAGAGTATATATAAATGATTTGGAGGAAAATGTAACTTGTCTGATTAGTAAGTTTGCGGACGACACAAAGGTTGGTGGAATTCCGGACAGCGATGACGACTGTCAGAGGATACAGCAGGATTTAGATCATTTGGAGACTTGGGCGACGAGATGGCAGATGGAGTTTAATCCAGACAAATGTGAGGTAATGCATTTTGGAAGGTCTAAAACAGGTAGGACAAAGAACAGTACAGCACAGAACAGGCCCTTAGGCCCTCGATGTTGTGCTGAGCATTGTCCGAAACCAAGATCAAGCTATCCCACTCCCTGTCATTCTGGTGTGCTCTATGTCCCTATCCAATAACCGCTTGAACGTTCCGAAAGTGTCCGACTCCACTATCACAGCAGGCAGTCCATTCCACACCCTAACCACTCTCTGAGTAAAGAACCTACCTCAGACATCCCTCCTATATCTCCCACCCCGAACCTTATAGTTATGCCCCCTTGTAACAGCTACATCCACCCGAGGAAATAGTCTATGAACGTCCACTCTATCTATCCCCCTCATCGTCTTATAAACCTCTATTAAGTCGCCTCTCATCCTCCTCCGCCCCAAAGAGAAAAGCCCTAGCTCCCTCTACCTTTCCTCATAAGACCTATCCTGCAAACCAGGCAGCATCCTGGTAAATCTCCTTTGCACCCTTTCCAATGCTTCCACATCCTTCCTATAATGAGGTGACCAGAACTGCACACAATACTCCAAATGTGGCCTCACCAGGGTCATGTACAGTTGCAGCATAACCCCGCGGCTCTTAAACTCAAGCCCCCTGTTAATAAACGCGAACACACTATAAGCCTTCTTCACGGCTCTATCCACTTGAGTGGCAACCTTCAGAGATCTGTGGACATGAACCCCAAGATCTCTCTGTTCCTCCACATTCCTCAGAACCCTGCCATTGACCCTATAATCCGCATTCAAATTTTTTGTACCAAAATGAATCACTTCGCACTTATCAGGGTTAAACTACATCTGCCATTTTACGGCCCAGCTCTGCATCCTATCAATGTCTCTTTGCAGCCTACAACAGGCCTCCACCTCATCCACTACTCCACCAATCTTGGTGTCATCAGCAAATTTACTGACCCACCCTTCAGCCCCCTCCTCCAAGTCATTGATAAAAATCACAAATAGCAGAGAACCCAGAACGGATCCCTGTGGTACACTGCTGGTAACTGGTCTCCAGTCTGAAAATTTTCCATTCACCACCACCCTCTGTCTTCTATGTGATAGCCAGTTACTTATCCAATTGGCCAAATTTCCCTCTATCCCACACCTCCTTACTTTCTTCATGAGCCAACCATGGGGAACCTTATCAAACGCCTTACTAAAATCCATGTATACAACATCAACTGCTCGACCTTCACCTACACACCTAGTAACCTCCTCAAAGAATTCAATCAAATTTGTGAGGCAAGACTTACCCTTCATGAATCCGTGTTGACTATCCCTGATTAAGCTGCATCTTTCCAAATGGTCATAAATCCTATCCTTCAGGACCTTTTCCATTAACTTACCGACCACCGAAGTAAGACTAACCGGCCTATAATTTCCAAGGTCATTCCTATTCCCTTTCTTGAACAGAGGAATAACATTCACCACTCTCCCGTCCTCTGGCACTATCCCCGTGGACATTGAGGACCCAAAGATCAAAGCCAAAGGCTCTGAAATCTCATCCCTTGCCTCCCAAAGAATCCTTGGATATATCCCATCTGGCCCAGGGGACTTGTCGACCCCCAGGTTTTTCAAAATTTCTAATACATCCTTCCTCAGAACATCTACCTCCTCAAGCCTACCTGCCCGTATCACACTCTCATTTTCAAAAACATGGCCCCTCTCCTTGGTGAACACTGAAGAAAAGTATTCATTGAATGCCTCTCCTATTTTTTCTGACTCCATGCACAAGTTCCCACTACTGTCCTTGACCCCCTATCAAGGACACGCAGTATTTGTTCCTTGAACAAACTCCACTTTTCATTTGTGCCTTTCCCTGACAGTTTCTGTTCTCATCTTATGCTCCCTAATTCTTGCCTAATGGTATCACAATTACCCCTCCCTCAATTATAAACCTTGCCCTGCCGTATGGCCCTATCCCTCTCCATTGCAATAGTGAAAGATACCGAATTGTGGTCACTATCTCCAAAGTGCTCTCCCACAAACAACTCTAACACTTGGCCCGGTTCATTACCCAGTACCAAATCCAATGTGGCCCCCCCTCTTGTCAGCCTATCCACATATTGTGTCAGGAAACCCTCCTGCACACACTGTACAAAAACTGCCCCATCCGAACTGTTCGACCTATAGAGGTTCCAGTCAATATTTGGAAAGTTAAAGTCACCCATTTTAACTACCCTGAGACCTCCACACCTATCCATAATCTGTTTTGCAATTTCTTCCTCCACATCTCTGTTACTATTTGAGGGCCTATAGAAGACTCCTAACAATGTGACCGCTCCTTTCCTATTTCTAACTTCGGCCCATATTACCTCAGTAGGCAGATCCCCTTCGAACTTCCTATCTGCAGCCGTTAAACTATCCTTGATTAACAAAGCTACTCCTCCACCTCTTTTACCACCTTCTCTACTCTTACTGAAACATCTATACCCCGGAACTTCCAACAACCATTTCTGTCCCTGTTCTAACCATGTCTCCGTGAGGGCCACAACATCGTAGTCCCAAGTACCAATCCACGCTCCAAGTTCACCTACCTTATTCCAGATGCTCCTTGCATTGAAGTAGACACACTTCAACCCACCTTTCTGTCTGCCGGTACACTCCTGCGACCTTGATACCCTCCTCAGTACCTCACTACTCTCAACACTGGCTTCTGGACTACAGCTCGTTTTCCCATCCCCCTGACAAATTAGTTTGAACCCCCCACGAAGAGCCGTAGCAAATTTCCCTCCCAGGATATTGGTGCCCCTCTGGTTCAGGTGCAAACCGACCTATCTGTACAGGTCCCACTTTCCCCAGAATGTGCTCAAATTATCCACGTAACTGAAACCCTCCCTCCTGCACCATCCCTGCAGCCACGTGTTATCTGCACTCTCTCCTTGTTCCTCACCTTGCTAGCACGTGGCACCGGCAACAAACCAGAGATGACAACATGGTTTGTCCTGGTTCTCAGCTTCCACCCTAGCTCCCTAAATTCCTGTTTTAAATCCCCGTCCCTTCTCTTACCTATGTCGTTGGTACCGATGTGTACCATGACTTGTGGCTGTTCCCCCTCCCCCTTAAAGATTATGAAAACACGGTCCGAGACGTCACGGACCCTGGCACCTGGGAGGCAACATACCCTCCGTGACTCTCTTTCGTTGCCACAGAACCGTCTATCTGGCCCACTAACTATCGAGTCCCCAATAACTATTGCTCTTCTGCTCTCCCTCCTTCCCTTCTGAGCCACAGGGACGGGCTCAGTGCTGGAGATCGGGTCATCGTGGCTTACCCCTGGTAGGTCGTCCCCCTCAACAGTATCCAAAATGGTATACTTGTTACTGAGGGGAACAACCACAGAGGATCCCTGCACTGACTGCTTCCTCCCATCCCCTCTCACTGTCTCCCATCTATCTTGATTCTTTGGAGTAACATCATCCCTGAAGCTACTATCTATGACCACCTCTGCCTCCCGAATGATCCAAAGTTCATCCAGCTCCAGCTCCAGTTCCCTAATGTAGTTTCTGAGGAGCTGGAGATGGCTGCACTTCCCACAGGTGAAATCAGCAGGGACACTGACGGCATCCCTCACCTCAAACATTCTGCAGGAGGAACATTGCACTGCCTTCCCTGCCATCCCCTCTAGATAAAACAAGAAAAAGAAAGAAAAGGTTAGAGGAGGTGGAAGGGTGGGGGACAACTCAAGTGTATTGCCTAGGGTTTAGGAACTGCCCAACTTAAATACAATTAAAAATAAAACACTTAACCAGCAACCACTGTGCCCCGCACGAGAACAGCAATCAGCTGTTATGAGCCTGCGCAAACAATTTAAATATTTGCTACTTACCCAGCAATCACTTTGTCCTCACTCCGACCGGATTCAGCAGGAAACTCCCAACAGTAAGTTTTTTTTAAATTAACTCCCCTTCTCAGCAAGCACTCACTCCACAACCACTGCGCCCCGCACGAGAACACCTCAGGGAAAAGAAAAACTACTTACCAGTCACCAGCCAATCACTTACCTGCTGGCTATGACATCACGTTTCAACTTCTTTCCACTTCTACCTGTCCTCGAGTCTCCCTCTTGATCTTTACTCGGCTGGGATCCTTCCAGTGATTGTTTTTTTTAATAAATTTAGTGTACCCAATTAATTTTTTTCCAATAAAGGAGCAATTTAGTGTCTTCAATCCACCTACCCTGCACATCTTTGGGTTGTGGGGGCGAAACCCATGCAAACACGGGGAGAATGTGCAAACTCCAGACGGGCAGTGAACGAGAGTCGGGATCGAACCGGGACCTCAGCGCCGTGAGGCAGCAGGGCTAACCCACTGCGCCACCGTGCTGCCCCTTGATTGTTTTTTTAGGGAATATACAATGAATGGTCAAACCCTCAAGAGTACTGACAGTGAGAGAGATCTAGGTGTACAGGTCCACAGGTCACTGAAAGTAGCAACACAAGTGGAGAAGATCATCAAGAAGGCATACGGCGTGCTTGCCTTCATTAGCCGGGGCATTGAGTATAAGAATTGGCAAGTCATGTTGCAGCTGTAAAGAACCTTAGTTCGGCCACACTTGGAGTATAGTGTTCAATTCTGGTTGCCACATTACCAGAAGGATGTGGAGGCTCTGGAGAGGGTGCAGAAGAGATTTACCAGGATGTTCCCTGGTATGGAGGGCATGAGCTATGAGGAGCGGTTGAATGAACTCAATTTGTTCTCACTGGAACGTCGGAGGTTGAGGGGCGACTTGACAGAGATTTACAAAATTATGAGGGGCAGAGTGGGTAGTCAGTGGTTTTCCCCCAGGGTAGAGGGGTCGATTACTAGGAGGCATAGGTTTAAGGTGCGAGGGGCAAGGTTTAGAGGAGATGGAGTGGAAGACACAAGTAACATGCCAGCGACTGATAGAAATGAGGCTATGACAGGTGAGGACCTTGAGAGGATTGTTATCACTAAGGAGGTAGTGATGGACAAGCTAATGGGGCTAAAGGTAGACAAGTCTCTTGGCCCTGATGGAATGCATCCCAGAGTGCTAAGAGAGATGGCTAGGGAAATTGCAGATGCACTAGTGATAATTTACCGAAATTCACTAGACTCTGGGGTGGTTCCGGTGGATTGGAAATTAGCAAACGTGACACCACTGTTAAAAAAAGGAGGTAGGCAGAAAGCGGGAAATTAGAGGCCAGTGAGCTTAACTTCGGTAGTAGGGAAGATGCTGGAATCTATCATCAAGGAAGAAATAGCGAGGCATCTGGATAGAAATTGTCCCATTGGGCAGACACAGCATGGGTTCATAAAGGGAAGGTCATGCCTAACTAATTAAGTGACATTTTTGAGGACATTACCAGTGCGGTAGATAACGGGGAGCCAATAGAACATAGAACGATACAGCGCAGTTCAGGCCCTTCGGCCCACGATGTTGCACCGACATGGGAAGTCAAAAACTAAAGGCCATCTAACCTACACTATGCCATTATCATCCATATGCTTATCCAATAAACTTTTAAATGCCCTCAATGTTGGCGAGTTCACTACTGTTGCAGGTAGAGCATTCCACGGCCTCACCACTCTTTGCGTAAAAAACCTACCTCTGGCAAGGTTTAGAGGAGATGGAGTGGAAGACACAAGTAACATGCATTGTTACTTGGGCACACGCAGCATGGGTTCATAAAGGGCAGGTCGTGCCTAACTAATTTAGTGGAATTTTTTGAGGACATTACCAGTGCAGTAGATAACGGGGAGCCAATGGATATGGTATATCTGGATTTCCAGAAAGCCTTTGACAAGGTGCCACACAAAAGGTTGCTGCATAAGATAAAGATGCATGGCATTAAGAGTAAAGTAGTAGCATGGATAGAGGATTGGTTAATTAATAGAAAGCAAAGAGTGGGGATTAATGGGTGTTTCTCTGGTTGGCAATCAGTAGCTAGTGGTGTCCCTCAGGGATCCGTGTTGGGCCCACAATTGTTCACAATTTACATAGATGCTTTGGAGTTGGGGACCGAGGGCAATGTGTCCAAGTTTGCAGATGACACTAAGATGAGTGGTAAAGCGAAAAGTGCAGAGGATACTGGAAGTCTGCAGAGGGATTTGGATAGGTTAAGTGAATGGGCTAGGGTCTGGCAGATGGAATACAATGTTGACAAATGTGAGGTTATCCATTTTGGTAGGAATAACAGCAAACAGGATTATTATTTAAACGATAAAATATTAAAGCATGCCGCTGTGCAGCGAGACTTGGGTGTGCTAGTGCATGAGTCACAGAAGGTTGGTTTACAGGTGCAACAGGTGATTAAGAAGGCAAATGGAATTTTGTCCTTCATTGCTAGAGGGATGGAGTTTAAGACTAGGGAGGTTATGTTGCAATTGTATAAGGTGTTAGTGAGGCCACACCTGGAGTATTGTGTTCAGTTTTGGTCTCCTTACTTGAGAAAGGACGTACTGGCACTGGAGGGTGTGCAGAGGAGATTCACTAGGTTAATCCCAGAGCTGAAGGGATTGGATTATGAGGAGAGGTTGAGTAGACTGGGACTGTACTCGTTAGAATTTAGAAGGAAGAGGGGGGATCTTATAGAAACATTTAAAATTATGAAGGGAATAGATAGGATAGATGTGTGCAGATTGTTTCCACTGGCAGGCGAAAGCAGGGGGCATAGCCTCAAAATAAGGGAAGTAGATTTAGGACTGAGTTTAGGAGGAACTTCTTCACCCAAAGGGTTGTGAATCTATGGAATTCCTTGCCCAGTGAAGCAGTTGAGGCTCCTTAATTACATGTTTTTAAGGTAAAGATTAATAGTTTTTTGAAGAATAAAGGGATTAAGGGTTATGGTGTTCGGGCCGGAAAGTGGAGCTGAGTCCACAAAAGATCAGCCATGATCTCATTGAATGGCGGAGCAGGCTCGAGGGGCCGGATGGCCTACTCCTGCTCCTAGTTCTTATGTTCTTATGTTCTTATGTACGAGGTAAGTTTTGTACACAGATGGTAGTAGGTGCCTGGAACCCGCTGCCGGAGGGGTGGGGGAAGCAGGGACATAGATAAGCTGTAGAGCTGGGCTGAGAGGTGGCAAATGGAGTTTAATGCAGAAAAGTGTGAGGTGATTCATTTTGGAAGGAATAACAGAAAGGCAGAGTACTGGGCTAATGGTAAGATTCTTGGTAGTGTGGACGAGCAGAGAGATCTCGGTGTCCATGTCCATGGATCCCTGAAAGCTGCCACCCAGGTTGAGAGGGTTGTTAAAAAGTGTGTTAGCTTTTATTGGTAGAGGAATTGAGTTTCGGAGCCATGAGGTCATGTTGCAGTTGTACAAAACTCTGGTGCGGCCGCATTTGGAGTATTGCGTGCAGTTCTGGTCGCCACATTATAGGAAGGATGTGGAAGCATTGGAAAGGACCAGAGGAGATTTACAAGGATATTGCCTGGTATGGAGGGAAGATCATATGAGGAAAGGCTGAAGGACAGGAGACTGTTTTCATTAGAAAGAAGAAGGTTAAGAGGTGGCTTAATTGAGGCATAGAAGATGACCAGAGGGTTAGATAGGGTGGACTTAGAGAGCCTTTTTCCCCGGATGGTGATGTCCAGCACAAGGGGACATAGCTTTAAATTGAGGGGAGATAGATATAGGACAGATGTAAGAGGTAGGTTCTTTACTCAGAGAGTAATAAGGGCATGGAATGCCATGCCTGCAACAGTAGTGGACTCGCCAACACTAAACGCATTCAAGTGGTCATTGGATAGGCATATGGACGATAAGGGAATAGTGTAGAGGGACTTTAGAGGGGTTTCACTGGACGGCGCAACATCGAGGGCCGAAGGGCCTGTACTGCGCTGTAATGTTCTATGATAGTGAGGGTCGGTATGAAGATAGTGAAGGTCAGAGTTCAGTGTGGAGTTAGTGAGGGTCAGTGTGGATTTAGTGAGGGTCAGTGTGGAGTTAGTGAGGGTCAGTGTGGAGTTAGTGAGGGTCAGTGTGGAGTTAGTGAGGGTCAGTGGTCAGTGTAGAGTTAGTGAGAGTCAGTGTGGAGTTAGTGAGGGTCAGTGTGGAGTTAGTGAGGGTCAGTGTAGTGTTAGTGAGGGTCAGTGCGGAGTTGCTGAGGGTCAGTGGTCAGTGTGGAGTTAGTGAGGGTCAGTGTGGAGTTAGCGAGGGTCAGTGTGGAGTTAGTGAGGGTCAGTGTGGAGATAGTGAGGGTCAGTGAAGGTCAGTGTGGAGTTAGTGTTGAATAAGTGAGGGTCAGTGTGGAGTTAGTGAGGGTCAGTGAGAGTCAGTGTGGAGTTAGTGTGAAGTTAGTGTGAAGTTAGTGAGGGTCAGTGTGGAGTTAGTGAGGGTCAGTGTGGAGTTAGTGAGGGTCAGTGTGGAGTTAGTGAGGGTCAGTGTGGAGTTAGTGAGGGTCAGTGTGGAGTTAGTGAGGGTCAGTGTGGAGTTAGTGAGGGTCAGTGTGGAGTTAGTGAGGGTCAGTAGTCAGTATGGAGTTAGTGAGGGTCAGTGTGGAGTCAGTGAGGGTCAGTGTGGAGTTAGTGTGGGTCAGTGTGGAGTTAGTGAGGGTCAGTGTGGAGTTAGTGAGGGTCAGTGTGGAGTTAGTGAGGGTCAGTGTGGAGTTAGTGAGGGTCAGTGTGGAGTTAGTGAGGGTCAGTGTGGAGTTAGTGAGGGTCAGTGTGGAGTTAGTGAGGGTCAGCGTGGAGTTAGTGAGGGTCAGTGTGGAGTTAGTGAGGGTCAGTGTGGAGTTAGTAAGGGTCAGTGTGGAGTTAGTGAGGGTCAGTGTGGAGTTAGTGAGGGTCAGTGTGAAGTTAGTGAGGGTCAGTGTGGAGTTAGTGAGGGTCAGTGTGGAGTTAGTGAGGGTCAGTGTGGAGTTAGTGAGGGTCAGTAGTCAGTATGGAGTTAGTGAGGGTCAGTGTGGAGTTAGTGAGGGTCAGTGTGGAGTTAGTGAGGGTCAGTGTGGAGTTAGTGAGGGTCAGTGTGAAGTTAGTGAGGGTCAGTGTGGAGTTAGTGAGGGTCAGTGTGGAGTTAGTGAGGGTCAGTCTGGAGTTAGTGTGGGTCAGTGTGGAGTTAGTGTGGAGTTAGTGAGGGTCAGTGTGGAGTTAGTGAGGGTCAGTGTGGAGTTAGTAAGGGTCAGTGTGGAGTTAGTGTGGGTGAGTGTGGAGTTAGTGAGGGTCAGTGTGGAGTTAGTGAGGGTCAGTGTGGAGTTAGTGAGGGTCAGTGTGGAGTTAGTGAGGGTCAGTGTGGAGTTAGTGAGGGTCAGTGTGGAGTTAGTGAGGGTCAGTGTGGAGTTAGTGAGGGTCAGTGTGGAGTTAGTGAGGGTCAGTGTGAAGTTAGTGAGGGTCAGTGTTGAGTTAGTGTGGGTCAGTGTGGAGCTAGTGAGCGTCAGTGTGGAGTTAGTGAGGGTCAGTGGTCAGTGTAGAGTTAGTGAGGGTCAGTGTGGAGTTAGTGAGGGTCAGTGTGGAGTTAGTGAGGGTCAGTGTAGTGTTAGTGAGGGTCAGTGCGGAATTGCTGAGGGTCAGTGTGGAGATAGTGAGGGTCAGTGTGGAGTTAGCGAGGGTCAGTGTGGAGTTAGTAAGGGTCAGTGTGGAGATAGTGAGGGTCAGTGAGAGTCAGTGTGGAGTTAGTGTGAAGTTAGTGTGAAGTTAGTGAGGGTCAGTGTGGAGTTAGTGTGGAGTTAGTGAGGGTCAGTGTGGAGTTAGTGAGGGTCAGTGAGAGTCAGTGTGGAGTTAGTGTGAAGTTAGTGAGGGTCAGTGTGGAGTTAGTGAGGGTCAGTGTGGAGTTAGTGAGGGTCAGTGTGGAGTTAGTGAGGGTCAGTGTGGAGTTAGTGAGGGTCAGTGTGGAGTTAGTGAGGGTCAGTGTGGAGTTAGTGAGGGTCAGTGTGGCGTTAGTGAGGGTCAGTGTGGAGTTAGTGTGGGTCAGTGTGGAGTTAGTGTGGGTCAGTGTGGAGTTAGTGAGGGTCAGTGTGGAGTTAGTGAGGGTCAGTGTGGAGTTAGTGAGGGTCAGTGTGAAGTTAGTGAGGGTCAGTGTGGAGTTAGTGAGGGTCAGTGTGGAGTTAGTGAGGGTCAGTGTGGAGTTAGTGAGGGTCAGTAGTCAGTATGGAGTTAGTGAGGGTCAGTGTGGAGTCAGTGAGGGTCAGTGTGGAGTTAGTGTGGGTCAGTGTGGAGTTAGTGAGGGTCAGTGTGGAGTTAGTGAGGGTCAGTCTGGAGTTAGTGTGGGTCAGTGTGGAGTTAGTGTGGGTCAGTGTGGAGTTAGTGAGGGTCAGTGTGGAATTAGTGAGGGTCAGTGTGGAGTTAGTGAGGGTCAGTGTGGAGTTAGTGAGGGTCAGTGTGGAGTTAGTGAGGTTCAGTGTGGAGTTAGTGAGGGTCAGTGTGGAGTTAGTGAGGGTCAGTGTGGAGTTAGTGAGGGTCAGTGTGAAGTTAGTGAGGGTCAGTGTTGAGTTAGTGTGGGTCAGTGTGGAGCTCGTGAGCGTCAGTGTGGAGTTAGTGAGGGTCAGTGTGAAGTTAGTGAGGGTCAGTGGGGAGTTAGTGAGGGTCAGTGTGGAGTTAGTGAGGGTCAGTGTGGAGTTAGTGAGGGTCAGTGTGGAGTTAGTGAGGGTCAGTGTGGAGTTAGTGAGGGTCAGTGTGGAGTTAGTGAGGGTCAGTGTGGAGTTAGTGAGGGTCAGTGTGGAGTTAGTGAGGGTCAGTGTGGAGTTAGTGAGGGTCAGTGTGGAGTTAGTGAGGGTCAGTGGTCAATGTGGAGTTAGTGATGGTCAGTGTGTAGTTAGTGAGGGTCAGTAGTCAGTATGGAGTTAGTGAGGGTCAGTGTGGAGTTAGTGAGGGTCAGTGTGGAGTTAGTGAGGGTCAGTGTGGAGATAGTGAGGGTCAGTTTGGAGTTAGTGAAGGTCAGTGTGGAGTTAGTGAGGGTCAGTGTGGAGTTAGTGAGGGTCAGTGTGGAGTTAGTGAGGGTCAGTAGTCAGTATGGAGTTAGTGAGGGTCAGTGTGGAGTTAGTGAGGGTCAGTGTGGAGTTAGTGAGCGTCAGTGTGGAGTTCGTGAGGGTCAGTGTGAAGTTAGTGAGGGTCAGTGTGGAGTTAGTGAGGGTCAGTGTGGAGTTAGTGAGGGTCAGTGTGGAGTTAGTGAGGGTCAGTGTGGAGTTAGTGAGGGTCAGTGTGGAGTTAGTGAGGGTCAGTGTGGAGTTAGTGAGGGTCAGTAGTCAGTATGGAGTTAGTGAGGGTCAGTGTGGAGTTAGTGAGGGTCAGTATGGAGTTAGTGAGGGTCAGTGTGGAGTTAGTGAGGGTCAGTGTGGAGTTAGTGAGGGTCAGTGTGGAGTTAGTGAGGGTCAGTGTGGAGTTAGTGAGGGTCAGTGTGGAGTTAGTGAGGGTCAGTGTGGAGTTAGTGATGGTCAGTGTGTAGTTAGTGAGGGTCAGTAGTCAGTATGGAGTTAGTGAGGGTCAGTGTGGAGTTAGTGAGGGTCAGCGTGGAGTTAGTGAGGGTCAGTGTGGAGTTAGTGAGGGTCAGTGTGGAGTTAGTGAGGGTCAGTGTGGAGTTAGTGAGGGTCAGTGTGGAGTTAGTGATGGTCAGTGTGTAGTTAGTGAGGGTCAGTAGTCAGTATGGAGTTAGTGAGGGTCAGTGTGGAGTTAGTGAGGGTCAGCGTGGAGTTAGTGAGGGTCAGTGTGGAGTTAGTGAGGGTCAATAGTCAGTGTGGAGTTAGTGAGGGTCAGTGTGGAGTTAGTGAGGGTCAGTGTGGAGTTAGTGAGGGTCAGTGTGGAGTTAGTGAGGGTCAGTGGTCAGTGTGGAGTTAGTGAGGGTCAGTGTGGAGTTAGTGAGGTCAGTGTGAAGTTAGTGAGGGTCAGTGTGGAGTTAGTGAGGGTCAGTGTGGAGTTAGTGAGGGTCATTGGTCACTGTGGAGTTAGTGAGGGTCAGTGTGGAGTTAGTGAGTGTCAGTGTTTCAGTGTGGAGTTAGTGAGGGTCAGTGTTCAGTGTGGAGTTAGTGAGGGTCAGTGTGGAGTTAGTGAGGGTCAGTGGTCAATGTGGAGTTAGTGAGGTTCAGTGTGGAGTTAGTGAGGGTCAGTGGTCAGTGTGGAGTTAGTGAGTGTCAGTGTGGAGTTAGTGAGGGTCAGTGTGGAGTTAGTGAGGGTTAGTGTGGAGTCAGTGTGGAGTTAGTGTGGAGTTAGTGAGGGTCAGTGTGGAGTTAGTGAGGGTCAGTGTGGAGTCAGTGAGGGTCAGTGTGGAGTTAGTGAGGGTCAGTGGTCAGTGTGGAGTTAGTGAGGGTCAGTGTGGAGTTAGTGAGGGTCAGTCTGGAGTTAGTGTGGGTCAGTGTGGAGTTAGTGTGGGTCAGTGTGGAGTTAGTGAGGGTCAGTGTGGAATTAGTGAGGGTCAGTGTGGAGTTAGTGAGGGTCAGTGTGGAGTTAGTGAGGGTCAGTGTGGAGTTAGTGAGGTTCAGTGTGGAGTTAGTGAGGGTCAGTGTGGAGTTAGTGAGGGTCAGTGTGGAGTTAGTGAGGGTCAGTGTGAAGTTAGTGAGGGTCAGTGTTGAGTTAGTGTGGGTCAGTGTGGAGCTAGTGAGCGTCAGTGTGGAGTTAGTGAGGGTCAGTGTGAAGTTAGTGAGGGTCAGTGGGGAGTTAGTGAGGGTCAGTGTGGAGTTAGTGAGGGTCAGTGTGGAGTTAGTGAGGGTCAGTGTGGAGTTAGTGAGGGTCAGTGTGGAGTTAGTGAGGGTCAGTGTGGAGTTAGTGAGGGTCAGTGTGGAGTTAGTGAGGGTCAGTGTGGAGTTAGTGAGGGTCAGTGTGGAGTTAGTGAGGGTCAGTGGTCAATGTGGAGTTAGTGATGGTCAGTGTGTAGTTAGTGAGGGTCAGTAGTCAGTATGGAGTTAGTGAGGGTCAGTGTGGAGTTAGTGAGGGTCAGTGTGGAGTTAGTGAGGGTCAGTGTGGAGATAGTGAGGGTCAGTTTGGAGTTAGTGAAGGTCAGTGTGGAGTTAGTGAGGGTCAGTGTGGAGTTAGTGAGGGTCAGTGTGGAGTTAGTGAGGGTCAGTAGTCAGTATGGAGTTAGTGAGGGTCAGTGTGGAGTTAGTGAGGGTCAGTGTGGAGTTAGTGAGCGTCAGTGTGGAGTTCGTGAGGGTCAGTGTGAAGTTAGTGAGGGTCAGTGTGGAGTTAGTGAGGGTCAGTGTGGAGTTAGTGAGCGTCAGTGTGGAGTTAGTGAGGGTCAGTGTGGAGTTAGTGAGGGTCAGTGTGGAGTTAGTGAGGGTCAGTGTGGAGTTAGTGAGGGTCAGTGTGGAGTTAGTGAGGGTCAGTGTGGAGTTAGTGAGGGTCAGTGTGGAGTTAGTGAGGGTCAGTAGTCAGTATGGAGTTAGTGAGGGTCAGTGTGGAGTTAGTGAGGGTCAGTGTGGAGTTAGTGAGGGTCAGTGTGGAGTTAGTGAGGGTCAGTGTGGAGTTAGTGAGGGTCAGTGTGGAGTTAGTGAGGGTCAGTGTGGAGTTAGTGAGGGTCAGTGTGGAGTTAGTGAGGGTCAGTGTGGAGTTAGTGATGGTCAGTGTGTAGTTAGTGAGGGTCAGTAGTCAGTATGGAGTTAGTGAGGGTCAGTGTGGAGTTAGTGAGGGTCAGCGTGGAGTTAGTGAGGGTCAGTGTGGAGTTAGTGAGGGTCAGTGTGGAGTTAGTGAGGGTCAGTGTGGAGTTAGTGAGGGTCAGTGTGGAGTTAGTGATGGTCAGTGTGTAGTTAGTGAGGGTCAGTAGTCAGTATGGAGTTAGTGAGGGTCAGTGTGGAGTTAGTGAGGGTCAGCGTGGAGTTAGTGAGGGTCAGTGTGGAGTTAGTGAGGGTCAATAGTCAGTGTGGAGTTAGTGAGGGTCAGTGTGGAGTTAGTGAGGGTCAGTGTGGAGTTAGTGAGGGTCAGTGTGGAGTTAGTGAGGGTCAGTGGTCAGTGTGGAGTTAGTGAGGGTCAGTGTGGAGTTAGTGAGGTCAGTGTGAAGTTAGTGAGGGTCAGTGTGGAGTTAGTGAGGGTCAGTGTGGAGTTAGTGAGGGTCATTGGTCACTGTGGAGTTAGTGAGGGTCAGTGTGGAGTTAGTGAGTGTCAGTGTTTCAGTGTGGAGTTAGTGAGGGTCAGTGTTCAGTGTGGAGTTAGTGAGGGTCAGTGTGGAGTTAGTGAGGGTCAGTGGTCAATGTGGAGTTAGTGAGGTTCAGTGTGGAGTTAGTGAGGGTCAGTGGTCAGTGTGGAGTTAGTGAGTGTCAGTGTGGAGTTAGTGAGGGTCAGTGTGGAGTTAGTGAGGGTTAGTGTGGAGTCAGTGTGGAGTTAGTGTGGAGTTAGTGAGGGTCAGTGTGGAGTTAGTGAGGGTCAGTGTGGAGTCAGTGAGGGTCAGTGTGGAGTTAGTGAGGGTCAGTGGTCAGTGTGGAGTTAGTGAGGGTCAGTGTGGAGCTAGTGAGTGTCAGTGTGGAGTTAGTGAGGGTCAGTGTGGAGTTAGTGAGGGTCAGTGTGGAGTTAGTGAGGGTCAGTGTTGAGTTAGTGAGGGTCAGTGTGGAGTTAGTGAGGGTCAGTGTGGAGTTAGTGAGGGTCAGTGTGGAGTTTGTGAGGGTCAGTGTGGAGTTAGTGAGGGTCAGTGTGGAGTTAGTGAGGGTCAGTGCGGAGTTGCTGAGGGTCAGTGTGGAGTTAGTGAGGGTCAGTGTGGAGTTAGTGAGGGTCAGTGTGGAGTCAGTGAGGGTCAGTGTGGAGTTAGTGAGGGTCAGTGTGGAGTCAGTGAGGGTCAGTCTGGAGTTAGTGAGGGTCAGTGTGGAGTTAGTGAGGGTCAGTGTGGAGTTAGTGAGGGTCAGTGTGGAGTTAGTGAGGGTCAGTGTGGAGTTAGTGAGGGTCAGTGTGGAGTTAGTGAGGGTCAGTGTGGAGTTAGTGAGGGTCAGTGTGCAGTTAGTGAGGGTCAGTGGTCAGTGCGGAGTTTGTGAGAGTTCAGAGAACAGTGTGGAATTAATGTGGGGTCAGTTTTCAGTTTGGCATTAATGGGTTTCTGTTTTCGATTTTCAAAATAACTTAATTTTTTTGAATATTTAGATTTTTGTTTATTTCCATCTGTTCATTTGTCACCATATTTTTTAGTCTGTTTACCTGATTAACTTTTGCCAGTTCTGTTCTCCTACCCATGTGTAAGGATTTTTCTTTGGAACTGGTATATCTACTTCCAATCTTAATCATGGTGTTATGATCACTATTTCTCAGATAGTATTTTTACTGAGATTACTATTAAGAACATAAGAACATCAGTACATAAGAACTAGGAGCAGGAGTAGGCCATCTGGCCCCTCGAGCCTGCTCCGCCATTCAATTAGATCATGGCTGATCTTTTGTGGACTCAGCTCCACTTTCCGGCCCGAACACCATAACCCTTAATCCCTTTATTCTTCAAAAAACTATCTATCTTTACCTTAAAAACATGTAATGAAGGAGCCTCAACTGCTTCACTGGGCAAGGAATTCCATAGATTCACAACCCTTTGGGTGAAGAAGTTCCTCCTAAACTCAGTTCTAAATCTACTTCCCCTTATTTTGAGGCTATGCCCCCTAGTTCTGCTGTCACCCGCCAGTGGAAACAACCTGCCCGCATCTATCCTATCTATTCCCTTCATAATTTTAAATGTTTCTATAAGATCCCCCCTCATCCTTCTAAATTCCAACGAGTACAGTCCCAGTCTACTCAACCTCTCCTCATAATCCAATCCCTTCAGCTCTGGGATTAACCTAGTGAATCTCCTCTGCACACCCTCCAGTGCCAGTACGTCCTTTCTCAAGTAAGGAGACCAAAACTGAACACAATACTCAAGGTGCGGCCGCACTAACACCTTATACAATTGCAACATAACTTCCCTAGTCTTAAACTCCATCCCTCTAGCAATGAAGGACAAAATTCCATTTGCCTTCTTAATCACCTGTTGCACTTGTAAACCAACCTTCTGTGACTCATGCACTAGCACACCCAAGTCTCTCTGAACAGCGGCATGCTTTAATATTTTATCGTTTAAATAATAATCCCGTTTGCTGTTATTCCTACCAAAATGGATAACCTCACATTTGTCAACATTGTATTCCATCTGCCAGACCCGAGCCCATTCACTTAACCTATCCAAATCCCTCTGCAGAATTCCAGTATCCTCTGCACTTTTCGCTTTACCACTCATCTTAGTGTCATCTGCAAACTTGGACACATTGCCCTTGGTCCCCAACTCCAAATCATCAATGTAAATTGTGAACAATTGTGGGCCCAACACGGATCCCTGAGGGACACCACTAGCTACTGATTGCCAACCAGAGAAACACCCATTTATCCCAACTCTTTGCTTTCTATTAATTAACCAATCCTCTATCCATGCTACTACTTTACCCTTAATGCCATGCATCTTTATCTTATGCAGCAACCTTTTGTGTGGCACCTTGTCAAAGGCTTTCTGGAAATCCAGGTATACCACATCCATCGGCTCCCCGTTATCTACTGCACTGGTAATGTCCTCAAAAAATTCCACTAAATTAGTTAGGCATGACCTGCCTTTAACGAACCCATGCTGCGTCTGCCCAATGGGACAATTTCTATCCAGATGCCTCGCAATTTCTTCCTTGATGATAGATTCCAGCATCTTCCCTATTACCGAAGTTAAACTCACTGGCCTATAATTTCCTGCTTTCTGCCTACCTCCTTTTTTAAACAGTGGCGTCACGTTTGCTAATTTCCAATCCACCGGGACCACCCCAGAGTCTAGTGAATTTCGGTAAATTATCACTAGTGCATCTGCAATTTCGCTAGCCATCTCTTTTAGCACTCTGGGATGCATTCCATCAGGGCCAGGAGACTTGTCTACCTTTAGCCCCATTAGCTTGCCCATCACTCCCTCCTTAGTGATAACAATCCTCTCAAGGTCCTCACCTGTCATAGCCTCATTTCTATCAGTCGCTGGCATGTTATTTGTGTCTTCCACTGTGAAGACCGACCCAAAAAACCTGTTCAGTTCCTCAGCCATTTCCTCATTTCCCATTATTAAAACTCCCTTCTCATCCTCTAAAGGACCAATATTTACCTTAGCCACTCTTTTTTGTCTTATATATTTGTAAAAACTTTTACTGTCTGTTTTTATATTCTGAGCAAGTTTACTCTCATACTCTATCTTACTCTTCTTTATAGCTTTTTTAGTAGCTTTCTGTTGCCCCCTAAAGATTTCCCAGTCCTCTAATCTCCCAGCAATCTTTGCCACTTTATATGCTTTTTCCTTCAATTTGATACTCTCCCTTATTTCCTTAGATATCCACGGTCGATTTTCCCTCTTTCTTCCGTCCTTCCTTTTTGTTGGTATAAACCTTTGCTGAGCACTGTGAAAAATCGCTTGGAAGGTTCTCCACTGTTCCTCAACTGTTCCACCATAAAGTCTTAGCTCCCAGTCTACCTTAGCTAGTTCTTCTCTCATCCCCTTGTAATCTCCTTTGTTTAAACACAAAACACTAGTATTTGATTTTACTTTCTCACCCTCCATCTGTATTTTAAATTCCCCCATATTGTGATCGCTCCTTCCGAGAGGATCCCTAACTATGAGATCATGAATCAATCCTGTCTCATTACACAGGACAAGATCTAGGACCGCTTGTTCCCTCGTAGGTTCCATTACATACTGTTCTAGGAAACTATTGCGGATACATTCTATAAACTCCTCCTCACGGTTGCCTTGACCGATCTGGTTAAACCAATCGACATGTAGATTAAAATCCCCCATGATAACTGCTGTACCATTTCTACATGCATCAGTTATTTCTTTGTTTATTGCCTGCCCCACCATATCGTTACTATTTGGTGGCCGATAGACTACTCCTATCAGTGACTTTTTCGCCTTACTATTCCTGATTTCCACCCAAATGGACTCAACCTTATCCTCCATAGCACCGATGTCATCCCTTACTATTGCCCGGATGTCATCCTTAAATAACAGAGCAACACCACCTCCCTTACCATCCACTCTGTCCTTCCGAATAGTTTGATACCCTCGGATATTTAACTCCCAGTCGTGACCATCCTTTAACCATGTTTCAGTAATGGCCACTAAATCATAGTCATTTACGATGATTTGTGCCACCAACTCATTTACTTTATTCCGAATACTACGAGCATTCAGGTAAAGTACACTTATGTTGGTTTTTTTCCCTCTGTTTTGAATCTTAACATCTCCAGTTTTATTCCTTTTGTTATTACTGGGCCTATTCACTGTGTTCCCCTCAGTCACTGTACCTTGTACTGTCGCCCTTATGGATTTCTGACTATGTTTTCTCTGCCTTGCACTTTTCCCCTTACTTCCTTTTGTTTCTGTCCCTGTTTTACTACCTTCCAACTTCCAGCATTGGTTCCCATCCCCCTGCCACTAATTCTGCATTATTGCTCAATACTAGTTCTCAGATAATAAATCTAAAATAGCTGTGTTTATTGTTGGTTCCACAATATATTGATGATGATTGAGAAAGTGTGTGATGGTGCTTTGTGTTGGGGGTTAGTTACTGACCCTTTTCCCCATTTGTTTCCAGCTATGGATAAGCCACTTGCCGTGCAGGTTGTTAACATGACTCCCACCGAGGCCGTACTTGACTGGATTGCACCTCAGGCTATCGTGGAGAACTATGTTATTGTCTTAACTCACAATGAAGGTTGTATTCTGGATTTCAGATTGTACTTCACTATGTGTACTCTTATTCGATCCTCTGTTTATATGAACTCTCCCTGAAATTTCCCTGCATTCTCTGTGTTTTGAGTGTATACTCTGTGTGCTCTCTGTATTCCCATCCTGTGTTTTCATTGTGTTATCATTGTATTTTCAGTGCACACTGTTGTGAACTCTCTAGAACATAGAACATTAGAGCGCAGTACAGGCCCTTCGGCCCACGATGTTGCGCCGACCTGTGAAACCCCTCTAAAGCCCACCTACACTATTCCCTTATCATCCATATGTTTATCCAATGACCATTTAAATGCCCTTAATGTTGTTGAGTCTACTACTGTTGCAGACAGGACATTCTATGCCCTTACTACTCTCTGAGTAAAGAACCTACTTCTGATATCTGTCCTGTATCTATCTCCCCTCAATTCAAAGCTATGTCCCCTCATGCTAGATTTCACCGTCCGGGGAAAAAGGCTCTCAATGTCCACCCTATCTAATCCTCTGGTCATCTTGTATGCCTCAATTATGTCACCTCTTAACCTTCTTCTCTCTAACGAAAACATCCTCAAGTCCCTTAGCCTTCCCTCATAATATCTTCCCTCCATACCAGACAACATCCTAGTTAATCTCCTCTGCACTGTTGCTCGTTCTGGTGAGTGTGCTTTACACTCAATTGGCTCTGTTTTATTCCTTAGCTCTAGAGTCGCCAGGTATCCTTATGATACCACCACGAGGTTCAAGTTCAAATCAATGACTCCATACACCAGTTAGTAAGGTTCAATCAAACACATTTATTATTACACGGTAAATCGATACTCATGCAACTAATACTAGCGGACTAAACTATTCCTACCACTATGGGCCAATACTTATCTTCGATAAGGGAACCCACTGGATCAGGGAACAATGGCCTCTTGTTCTGTCCTGAGACTGTAGGCTTCCCAGTAGGTACGGGCTAAGGGGTCAGGAGTGTCTATTCTCGTAGCGTGCGATGGGTGGACACTTACTTGTCGGTGTAGTTGTTGGCCAGGCCTCTCCTTCTCACGTTCAAGTTCTTAGAGAGCTGCTGCAAAGGTGTTCTGCTGGGAGGGCCGGCTAAGAGAGCGAGCTGGACTTGGGACCTGACTTTTATAGGTCCCAGGGGCTTTGCGCCCATCTGGGCGGACCCTATACCTGCTTGCAATCGATTGGACCTCATACCAATCGATTGGTTTGAATTCCCCAATACTGGGGCTGTTTCCCGATCGCTGGGCGGTTCTTGGGACTGTTTGTATCTTATTGTCCGGGACTCCTGCTGGCGCCGAAGAGTCTGGCTTGACCTTTGTTATTCTCGATTGTGTCCACTGTGCCCGGGAATCACCGGGAATCGCTCAATTAATATGCGTAACTGTTAGTTTCAGTGCTGTCTGGTTTCTTTGCAGACAGAATACACAGGGAGATTCTGCAGCCTGTCTGTTTTCCTTACATTGTCCTGTTTTCCCTGCATGCATTTCAATTCTCCATTTTGTGTCGGGCAGTGGCCAACTTTGGTGGCTACTCTCCCTCCTTGTGATCCTAACGCGAAGCGTGAAGGATCACTCAACGATGTGGTTTCCATCCCCTGACCTCAGCGAGTTCCATGGCTTCTGCACTTTCCTCAACTATGCAGAAGAATTTTACCTTACATTCTCTATCTGGCGCTATGTCATAGGGGGACATGCACTACACAACAACAAACTGGAACCTCTAACTATCTGAAATAAACTACACTCACTAAAAACATACAAGCATATAAACTTCCTAACAGTATAAATAATAGTAACCTTCACATTTCGCCTTCTCTGACTCAGCAGTCGACCTCAGAGTTAAACATCTTTACACAAAAAACACATACCTTTAGTGACAAATGACACGGAAAATTCTTTATTGTATTTCGAGGGGTTCGGGGGACTGGTGGAATCCGAAGATAGGGGATCTCATCCTACATACCATCGAGGTACGAGAGCGGTAGGCTCTCCTTCGCCATTTCCTCATCCGAAGGGTCTGCACTATGATGCAGATTACTGCTATCGCCAAAAGTGATTCCACTACGTATGACAAGGAGTACCAAGCCATAAATTTGGTACACCAGGTCGAGTTACTGCTGCTTGTTACTGGGCTTTGAGTGGTCTGAGGAAGTGAAACATTAACGGCCGGTGGAGTGGGGGTAAGGGGGTTCGCGTCCGCGCGGAACCACATGGATTCGATAATCCATGATACAAAAATGAAAAAAATCTTCTTCATCTTTTTTCTTCTCTTCTCTTCCGGTGTCTTCTCTGGATCTTCTGGGATTCTGTGGGATCAAGGACAGTTTCTGTTACTATCTTGTTTAACATCTTGGATCTTACCATCTGTCTGTCCTGTACTGCCAAATACCCTTGATGAATGGTCACTCCCTGTGACTCCATCATTTTTATTTTTTTTAAACCGAATTTTAGGACCAGACGTATACTTAAATACTGTACCACTGTGAGCCGCCTCGCAGGCTTTGCAATTTACCATCCCAATGCTCCTGGATGTAAATAGCATGTGGAATTGGCAACCAAAGGGCTACCTAAAATAAAACAAACAAAACCAAACTTTTAGAACCAAGACTTTCAAAATGAGTTGCGTATGGACCGCGACGGGTAAGATTTGGGTGGAATCCCCGGGTAGGGCGTGCTGTGCTGTACCCGAGCTTAGCTGACCAGAGGGGGGTCCTCAGACAGGGCGGGACCTCAATGCCGTTACTCCACTGCCTGAGCGACCTGAAACGAACAGGCAAGAATATAGTCATCATGGGGGTTGCCTCTTCCATCCTTCAAACAGAAGAGCAGTTACGAAACTGGAGCTAGCAAGCTCTGAGGTTTTGGCCGATATACCTGTTGGCTGGACTTCAGATATTTCAGCTGATAAGGCGTCTGGAAAATTCTTCTAGGTTTCTGCGGACAAACTTGGTGTCTGGCTTCAGAGCTGCTGTTCATGAAAAAAACAAACAAACAAAAGCAAACAAACATGGTGTGCTGCGTCAAGCATGACGTGATGTGTGTGGTTGGACTCTGTTCCATATTCCTTTAACTGGTTACATAGAACAGTACAGCACAGAACAGGCCCATCGGCCCTCAATGTTGTGCCGAGCAATGATCACCCTACTCAAACACACGTATCCACCCTGTACCCATATACCCGTAACCCAACAACGCGCACCCCCCCCCCCCCCCCCCCCCCGCCCCCTTAACCTTACTTTTTACACTACGGGCAATTTAACATGGCCAATCCACCTAACCCGCACATCTTTTGACTGTGGGAGGAAACCGGAGCACCCGGAGGAAACCCACGCACACACGGGGAGGATGTGCAGACTCCACACAGACAGTGACCCAGCCGGGAATCGAACCTGGGACCCTGGAGCTGTGAAGCATTTATGCTAACCACCATGCTACCGTGCTGCCCTAACAGTGCTGAGGGAACGCCACACTGTGGGAGGGTCAGTACTGAGGGAGCTCCGCACTGTGGGAGGGTCAGTGCTGAGAGAGCTCCGCACTGTGGGAGGGTCAGTGCTGAGGGAGCTCCGCACTGTGGGAGGGTCAGTGCTGAGGGAGCGCCGCACTGTGGGAGGGTCAGTGCTGAGGGAGTGCCGCACTGTGGAAGGGTCAGTGCTGAGGGAACGCCGCACTGTGGGAGGGTCAGTGCTGAGGGAGCGCCACACTGTGGGACGGTCAGTGCTGAGGGAGGGTCAGTGCTGAGGGAGGGTCAGTGCTGAGCGAGTGACGCACTGTGGGAGGGTCAGTGCTGAGGGAGCACCGCACTGTGGAAGGGTCAGTGCTGAGGGAGCTCCGCACTGTGGGAGGGTCAGTGCTGAGGGAGCGCCGCACTGTGGGAGGGTCAGTGCTGAGGGAGCGCCGCACTGTCGGAGGGTCAGTGCTGAGGGAGCGCCGCACTGTCGGAGGGTCAGTGCGGAGGGAGCGCCGCACTGTGGGAGGGTCAGTGCTGAGGGAGCGCCCCACTGTGAGAGGGTCAGTGCTGAGGGAGCGCCACACTGTGGGAGGGTCAGCGCTGAGGGAGCGCCCCACTGTGGGAGGGTCAGTGCTGAGGGAGCTCCGCACTGTGGGAGGGTCAGTGCTGAGTGAGCGCCGCACTGTGGGAGAGTCAGTGCAGAGGGAGCGCCGCACTGTCGGAGGGTCAGTGCTGAGGGAGCGCCGCACTGTGGGAGGGTCGGTGCTGAGGGAGGGTCAGTGCTGAGGGAGGGTCAGTGCTGAGGGAGCGCCAGTGCTGAGGGAGGGTCAGTGCTGAGGGAGCGCCGCACTGTGGGAGAGTCAGTGCTGAGGGAGCGGCGCACTGTGGGAGGGTCAGTGCTGAGGGAGCGCTGCACTGTCGGAGGGTCAGTGCTCAGGGAGCGCCGCACTGTCGGAGGATCAGTGCTGAGGGAGCACCGCACTGTGGGAGGGTCAGTTCTGAGGGAGGGTCAGTGATGAGAGAGCGTCAGTGCTGAGGGTGGGATGCTGCTGAGGGAGGGTCGGTGCTGAGGGACCGCCGCACTGTGGGAGGGTCAGTGCTGAGGGAGCGCCGCCCTGCGAGAGGGTCAGTGCTGAGGGAACTCCGCACTGTGGGAGGGTCAGTGCTGAGGGAGGGTCAGTTCTGAGGGGGCTCTGCACAGTGGTTGACATGGAACCACGCAATCTTTCCATTGGGGTATTTGATTTTGTAGACCGAGGGACTGACTTTGTCTGCAATGAAATACGGACCTGAATACTTTGGGACAGAAATGTGCTGGGATTGTAGACAGACAGCATCACCTGCTGTCCGACCTGAAACTCAGTCACATGTACTGTCCGGTCAAAACAAGCCTTGCTCTGTTTCTTTTTCGTCCCCAATTTAACGGTGGCTGCTAACTGAGCCGATCTTACGTTTTCTACTAATTGTTTGACCGCTGTCTCGTGTGTGAGGGCTGTCACTTCGGGGCTGGTCAAGTCAAGTCCTAAAAAGAATTCAGAACCTTTCATGGGGCGTCCGGTCATGAGTGTGTGTGGGGTGAAACCTGTTGAAGCTGAAACAGTGTTTCTTAAAAACATAAGCGCGAATGGGAGTACCGAATCCCAAGTCGTGTTATTTCGCTGGACCATCTTTCTAAGGGTTGATTTTAGAGTCCGATTCATTTGCTCCACGATACCACTCGACTGAGGGTGGTACGCGATGTGGAATTTTTGTGAAATGCCGAATATGGTTAGGACGTTCTTCATGACCCGTCCTGTGAAATGAGATCCTTGGTCCGACTCAATACTTTTGGGGAGTCCCCATCTAGTAAAGATGTGGTGTGTCAGGATCTTTGCTGTCGTTTTAGCTGTACTAGTTAGAGACGGGAATGCCTCTACCCATTTTATGAATGTATCAATTACTACTAAAACGCATTTATAGCCATTCCTGCATGGGGGCAATGGACCTATAAAATCGATCTGGAGGTTAGTCCAGGGGCCATTAACGGGGCGAGTGTGACTAAGCTGTGCCTTCTTTGAATACCTCTCCGGGTTATTCTGTGCAAAAATTAGATAATTTGCAATGTAATGCGTTACATCTTCTTTTAAATTGGGTCACCAACAGAGCTGTCTCAGGTGGGCTGTGGTGGGGTCTCTACCTCGGTGTCCATGACTGTCATAGACTAAGGCAATCAGTTGATTCCTGTCCTTCTCAGGAACCACATAAAGGTTATCTTTAAGAACCACACCATCATGCGTGGTCAGGGCGTGTTTAAACTTGTCGTACGGGGCCGCAAACTTTCCTTTCAAAATCTCCCTGAGATTGTTGTCCTGTTTTTGGGCCTGTACTAAATCTTCAAGATTGGTCTGTGAGACCTGAACAGAACTCACGGGTGCCAGCGGGGGGGTGTCCAAAAATGTCCGTGCCTGGACCCTGCTTTTGCCAGTGCATCGGCTTTCACATTTCCAGGGGGGGATGACCGATGATGACTCCTAACTTTCATGATTCCAAAAATCCTATCCTATGCTTTCTCTAGGATATGGCGGGGCAATGGGGCTGATGGAAGGGGCTTCCCATTTGCGGAAACAAAACAACTTGTCTTCCACAGGGATAGAAAATCTGTCAAACTGTTGCAGACGTAAAGGCTATCGGAATAGATGTCTGCCGGGCTGGGGAAGGAATCTGGGTGCTCTACAATGTACGCTATGGCAGCTAGCTCTGCTGCCTGCGCGCCGAAGTGTCCTGGTAATTTTAAAGCTATCTCCTCTAGTGCGCGTCCCTGCACGACCTCTACATAGATACCGCATCCTGTAATGCACTCACCATGTAAAACAGTGGATGAACCATCCACATAAATCCTCAGGGGTGCACACGTGTCTGTGTGCGGGGGGCTTTGGGTTGAATTTCCTATCTTCCTGGGGGGCGTCTTTGCAACAAAGGGTCCTGTATTGTGAAGTGGGGATATGATCTCACATTCATGGGATTTTCCTGGGTATTGGAGGTTATCTGCTAAAAAGGTGTGTGTCTTAGTCCGTTTCACAGTGATGTCCCGTCCCTGTAAAAGAAGGGTCCATCTAGCTGCTCTGATTTCACTAACTGAACCGTCCTTCAGTCGTCCGTCCAATAGAAGCTGTGTGGGGATGTGTTCGGTCAGAATCATTATGGGGTAGAGTCCGGTAATGTACGAAAAGTACTGTACTGCCCAGAATACTGCGAGTAGGTGCCTCTCGCAGGCTGAAAATCCTTGCTCTACTGGGTCTAAATGTCTGGAGGCATAAGCCACTGGTCTCAACTGTTTGTGCCGTTCCTGAAGGAGCACGGCCGAGAGGGTCAGATCTGTGCTTGCTACCTCAATTGCATAGGGGGAAAGTGGGTCTGGAACTTGGAGTGCAGGGGCTAAGGGCTCTTTTTAAATTGTCCACAGCCTCTGTATGCTGCGGAAGCCATTCCCAAGGGGCTCCTTTCTTAAGGAGGTCTGAAAGGAGGGCTGCCTTTGTCGCAAAACCGTCAATATGGTTCCGACAGTACCCAACCAGTACTAAAAACGACCGGAGGGCTGAAACATTTTAGGGAAGGGGCAATTTGATAATCGAGTCAATTTTTTTGTACTCGATCTCGCGTTTGCCGTGCGTGATGATCGTACCCAAATACATCACATTATTCTCCAATATTTGGACCTTTCTGGGGTTCACTTTACATCCAATTGTTTGTAGAAGTTGTAGGAGTTCAGGCAGAAGCGTGATGTGCTCTGCCTTGGTGTCTGTCTGCAGTAGTAGATCATCCACATACTGGACCAGACATTCGGGTTGGGAAAATTTTGATAATCCATTTGCCAGCTGTCGGTGGAAAATGGAGGGGGAATTGTGGAATCCTTGTGGAAGGCATGTCCATGTGTACTGCTGACCTTTAAAAGTGAATGCGAATTTGTACTGGCACGCCTTTGCCAATGGGATGGACCAGAAGCCGTTGCTAATGTCCAAAACCGTAAAGTACTTGGAGTTGAGTCCCTGTTTGAGCATGGTCTCGGGACTTGTGGCTACCATGGGGGCTACTGCGGGGGTGACTTTATTGAGTTCCCGATAATCGATGGTCAGTCGCCATGATCCATTGGGCTTCCTCACTGGCCAAATCGGTGCATCATTAGTTGAGGCTACTGATCGGAGTACACCCTGCTCTAATAAGCTCTCTATTACTTTAGCGATTTCTCCCTCTGCTTCCTGGGGAAATCTGTATTGTCGCCGTGGTCTAGGGTCAAGTCCTGTAATTTGAACCGATCCAGTCATTGTGCCGCAGTCTTGCCTGTGACCGGCAAATGCTGATCTGTTGTCTTTCAAAACTGCCCTAACCTGTTTGTCCGTGCTGAGCGTGGTCGGATCAAAGCAATGCTCTCCTACTGCGCTAATCCTGTTTTCATACTCACCTACTGTGAGCGTTGTGGAGGCTCTTTCTGATCTTGCCATTCGCCAGACACACTGATTGACTAGGTCGAACGACAGGCTGTGTGCATTCATAAAATCGATGTTGAGTATGTGTTCTGCTGTGTGGGGCAAATTCACTAAAACAATGGGGTGTCTGGTGGTAATGGTCCCTAGCTGAATGGGTACAGGGGTTGTAGTTTCAGTGCTGTCTGGTTTATTTGCAGACAGAATACACGGAGATTCTTCAGCCTGCCTGTTTTCCTTACATTGTCCTGTTTTCCCGGCATGCATTTCAATTCTCCATTTTGTGTCGGCAGTGGCCAACTTCGGTGGCTACCGCACCCTTTCCAATGCTTCCACATCCTTCCTATAATGCGGCGACCTGAACTGCACGCAATACTCCAAATGCGGCCGAACCAGATTTTGTACAGCTGCAACATGACCTCATGGCTCCGAAACTCAATTCCTCTATCAATAAAAGCTAACACACCGTACGCCTTCTTAGCAACCCTATAAACCTGGGTGGCAACTTTCAGGGATCTATGTACATGGACACCGAGATCTCTCTGCTCATCCACAGAACCACGAATCTTACTATTAGCCCAGTACTCAGTCTTCCTGTTAGTCCTTCCAAAATGAATCACCTTACACTTTTCTGCATTAAACTCCATTTGCCACCTGTCAGCCCAGCTCTGCAGCTTATCTATGTCCCTCTGTAACCTGCAACATCCTTTCGCACTGTCCACAACTCCACCGACTTTAGTGTCATCTGAAAATTTACTCACCCATCCTTCTACACCCTCCTCCAGTTCATTCATAAAAATGACAAACAGCAGTGGCCCCAAAACAGATCCTGTGGTACACCACTAGTAACTGAACTCCAGGCTGAACATTTCCCATCAACCATCACCCTTTGTCTTCTTCCAGCTAGCCAATTTCTGATCCAAACTGCTAAATCACCCTGAATCCCATGCCTCCGTATTTTCTGCAATAGCCTGCCATGGGGAACCTTATCAAACGCTTTACTGAAATCCATATACACCACATCAACTGCTTTACCCTCGTCCATCTGTTTGGTCATCTTCTCAAAGAACTGAATAAGGTTTGTGAGGCACGACCTACCCTTCACAAAACCGTGTTGACTATCGCTAATCAAATGATTCCTTTCCAGATGATTATAAATCCTATCTCTTATAAACCTTTCCAAGACTTTTCCCACAAGAGACGTAAGGCTCGCTGGTCTATAGTTACCGGGGTTGTCTCTACTCCCCTTCTTGAACAAGGGGACAACATTTTCTATCCTCCAGTCTTCTGGCACTATTCCTGTGGACAATGATGACATAAAGATCAAAGCCAAAGGCTCAGCAATCTCCTCCCTAGCTTCCCAGAGAATCCTAGGATAAATCCCATCCGGCCCAGGGGACTTATCTATTTTTACACTTTCCAGAATTGCTAACACCTCCTCCTTATGAACTTCAAGCCCTTCTAGTTTAGTAGCCTGTATCTCAGTATTCTCCTCGACAACATTGTCTTTTTCCTGTGTGAATACTGACGAAAAATATTCATTTAGCATCTCTCCTGTCTCCTCGTGTGGAGTCCACACACAACGTCCCACTACTGTCCTTGACTGGCCCTACTCTTACCCGAGTCATTCTTTTATTCCTGACATACCTAGAGAAAGCTTTAGGGTTATCCTTGATCCTACCTGCCAAGGACTTCTCATGTCCCCTCCTGGCTCTTCTTAGCTCTCTCTTTAGGTCCTTCCTAGCTAACTTGTAACTCTCGAGCGCCCTAACTGAACCTTCACGTCTCATCTTTACATAAGCCTCCTTCTTCCTCTTGACAAGTGATTCAACTACTTTAGTAAACCACAGTTCCCTCGCTCAACCACTTCCTCCCTGCCTGACAGGTACATACTTATCAAGGACACGCAGTAGCTGTTTCTTGAACAAGCTCCACATTTCAATTGTGCCCATCCCCTGCAGTTTCCCTCCCCATCCTATGCATCCTAAGTCTTGCCTCATCGCATCATAATTGCCTTTCCCTCAGCTATAACTCTTGCCCTGCGGTATATACCTATTCCTTTCCATCGCTAAAGTTTTATGGTCACTATCACCAAAGTACTCACCTCCCTCCAAATCTAACACCTGTCCTGGTTCATTACCCAGTACCAAATCCAATGTGGCCTCGAGGATTTGAGTATATGAATAGAGATCATAGAATTTACAGTGCAGAAGGAGGCTATTCAGCCCATCGAGTCTGCATCAGCCCTTACAAAGAGCACTCGACTCAACCCACGTATCTCCCCTATCCCCGTAACCCTCACTTAACCTTTTTGGACACTAAGGGCAATTCAGCATGGCCACCTAAGCTACTATACCTCCCAGTGAAATTATCCTGTACTCTCCCTGTATCTGAATGTATTCTGTGTATCCCCCTTCTTTTATTGTGCTCTTTGTGTCCTCTGCTGATTCTTATTCTCCTTTCAATTCCAGTTGTTGCTGACACTGTCCTTGCTGATGGGGCGACCACACGGTTTCAACTGCGAAATCTTCACCCGCTCACCAATTACTCTGTCACTGTCTACGCTGTCAGAGGGTCCATGACCAGCGCGTCTGTCTTCATAAATTTCCTCACTCGTATGTAGTCCCCTTCGTAATCCAGCGACTGTTAAGTCCAGCAGTTAACAGCTACAGATGCAGTCAGTAGCAGATTATGATGAAGTGGAGCCCATGTGGAGAGCACATCTGTAGATGTGGTCACTCCACAGCATTTAGGTGTGCAGGGGGACAGAGGGAATGGGTGGCCACCAAGCAGCCAATAAGAAACAAGCCAGTAGTGCAGAGGTCCTCTTGAGTGCATCTCACTCTCCAACCAGCATTCAGTCCTTGTATGTGGGTAAGAGTTACGGTTCATCTGGGGAAGGCATCCAGAGCCAGGTCCATGGCAGCACAGATGGCTGAGTTGTACACAGGGCCACAAGGAGGTCAGAAAAGATATTGTGATCAAATATTTGATACTTACTTTTCTGCACCCAATCCAAATCGTCTTCCTGGTGCCAGGGTCAAAGGATATTACAGAATGGCTGCAGAGCATTGGGATGGAGGGTGACTAGATCATGGCTCACATGGCATCAATGACATCGATAGAAAGAGGGACGTGGGACGTGGTCGTACAATCAGAATTTATGCAGCCAGGTAAAAGATTAGCAAGCAGGACTTCAAATCATAGAATCCCTGCAGTGAAGAAGGAGACCATTTGGCCCATTGAGTCCACACGGACCCTTGGAAAGAGCACCCTACCTCAGCCCATGCCCCCACCCTATCTTCACAACTCAATAACCCCACCTAAACTTTTGGACACTAAGGAGCAATTTACCATGGCCAATCCTCCTAAACTGTATATCTTTGGGCTGTGTGAGGAGACTGGAGCAGACGGAGGAAACCCACGCAGACACAGGGAGAACGTGCAGACCCCACACAGTCACCCAAAGCAGGAATCGAACCTGGGGCCCTGGCACTGTGAGGCAGCAATGCTAACCACTGTGCCACCATGCCACCCTTATTTTACTAATCTCAATTAATAATATAATCTTAATTAACCTTAATTTTAATCCCTAACCATAATCAAATGTAGTAACTTTTTGATCCCCCCCAGGTTTTCACAGTAACTTCATTGAAGCCTACTCGTGACAATAAGGGATTTTCATTTCATTTCAAGTGAGTACAGAAATAGGAGGATAAAACAGATGAATATATGAGTGGAAAGATGGTGCAGGAGGGAGGACATTCGATTGTTGGGGCATTGAGACCATCTTTGAGATGATGTGACTTGGACAGGCTGGAAGGCTTGTACTGAAACAGGGCCAGCATTTTGCTGCAAGATAGTTTGCCAGGGAGAGTTTGAACTAATGGAAGGGATGTGGGAGCCAGGAAGTAAATTTAGAGTAAGATACCATGCTACAAAGAGAACTGGGAGGGACAGATAGCACTAGGGTAGGGAACAGTAAGTTACTGGGTGGGTTCAGACTAAGAGATACAGTAACAGAGTCCTATTGAGGAAGGAGTATATCCCAGAGGGGTCACGGGTAGAATCTATTTGGTTGCAGGTAAGGGATGAACAAATGGTGCAATTAAATTGGTTGGTGTAGTCTATAGTCCACCAACTAGTGAGAGAGACGTCGAAGAACACAGAACAGTACAGCACAGAACAGGCCCTTCGGCCCTCGATGTTGTGCCGAGCAATGATCACCCTACTCAAACCCACGTATCCACCCTATACCCGTAACCCAACAACCCCCCTCGAATATACAAAAGTATATTCAGCAGAATTTTCTGCAGCAGTGTGTGTTGTAGTGTGAGGTGAAGCAATGAGGAAGTGTTAAATCACAACGGTGGTTTATTTAACAATGAACTTTATATACAAAATATAAAACTCCAACACAGGTCAAGTTCCCTCAACTCCCAAACTTACGCTGATGATAATCCATCAGCCAGGTCTGCACCCCAACACCCGACAGGCTAAGGTTCGCGCACTCCGTCCCCATAGGTTCCGGGTGGGTCACATGACCCCACAAGGATTTGATTTGATTTATTATTGTCACATGTATTACATGTGACAATAATAAATCAATTCATACAGTGAAAAGTATTGTTTCTTGCATACTATACAGACAATGCATACCGTACATAGGGAAGGAAGGTGAAACTACAGAATGTAATGTTACAGTCATAACTGGAATGTCGAGAAAAGGTCAACTCAATACGCGCTAGATCCATTCAGAAGTCTGATGGCAGCAGGAAAGAAACTGAGGATTGCCCCTTAAAGGGACCATGCTACCACTATATGTTTCCAGTTAAGTGAGAAAGGCACTGCTATACGTGGTTTTAGAGGATGAAATGGGCCACTTGTATCAAGCGTCAGTTGGAGAGCATTTAGGGGATAGTGATCATTGTTTCATAAGGAAGCGGAGAAGGAATAATCCAGAGCTAGAATAATTAACTGGGGGAAAACCAACTTCAATGAAATGAAATGAAAATCGCTTATTGTCACGAGTAGGCTTCAAATGATGTTACTGTGAAAAGCCCCTAGTCGCCACATTCTGCCACCTGTTCGGGGAGGCTGTTACATAAATTGAACCGTGCTGCTGGCCTGTCTTGGTCTGCTTTCAAAGCCAGCGATTTAGCCCAGTGTGCTAAACAGCCCCTGGGATAAGGATCTTGACAGAATCAATTGGAGTCAAAGATTGGCAGGAAAAATGGTAGTTGACCAATGGGATATCTTCAAAGAAGAGAGAGTTTGGGATAGTCGAGGGAGATTCCCTCAAAAGGAAAGGTAGGGCAAACAAATCCAGAACTCCCTGGATGATGGAAGGGATAGAAAAAGATAAAACAGAAAGCATATTTGTAACAAGTGTCAGGTAGAAACTACCTTTCAAATCCAGGCTGAATATGAAGGATAAGAGAAGAAGTGAAGAAGCAAATAAGAGAAGCAAAGAGAGAGCATGAGAAGAGACCGGCAGCTAATAGAAAAGGGAATCCCAAAGTCTTCTGTTGGTATTTCAATCATAAAAGGGTGGTGGAGGGAGAAATAGGGTTCATGAAGGACCAAAAAGGGGACTTACACGTGGAGACAGAGGGCATAGCTGAGAAATTAAATAAATACTTCACAGCTGTCTTTATATCTGTCTTTATGAAGGGAGAAGATGCTACCTAGTCTATGGTAAAAGAGAAGGTGATTCAGACATTAGGAGGGTATAAAACTGAGAAAGAGGTTTTGACAAGGCGCCGGGACTGGATGAGAAATGTCCAACGAGACAGAGGGAAAAGAGAGTAGAAACTGTGGAGATGCCATCATTTTCTAGTTTTCCTGGGACACAGGGCCATGCCAAAGGATTGCAGAATTGCAAACGTTACGCCCTTGTTCAAGAAAGGTGTAAATATAAGTGCCGCAATTACAGCTAAATTGCCCAATTGTTAAAATGCTAAATTGCCCTTAGTGTCCAAAGATGTGCGGATTAGGTGGATTGACCATGATCAATGCACGGGGTAGCAGGGATAGTGCAGGGGAGTGGGTCTGGGTAGAGTGCTCTTTCAGAGGGTTGGTGTAGACTCGATGGGCCAAATGGCCTCCTTCTGCACTGTAGGGATTCTGTGGACAGGATTGGGTGGTGGAGAAACTTCTCAAAACAATAATTTGTGACGTCAATAGGACATTTCTAGAAACAATAATTCATGACAGCGTCAATAGTCACATTGACAAATGGGGGTTAATTAAGAAAAACCAGCATGGAATAAATCTGGGAAAATCATCTTTAACTAAATTGCTGGAGTTCTTTGAAAGGTAACAAAAAGGGCTGATGAGGGCAAAATACCATTGCTGTGTTAACACAGTGCCCACAATGGGCTTGTGAAAGAAGTTATGGAGAATAAAACGGGGAGGAAGAATTGACAGGAAAAAGAAACTCGAGATTAATTGATTTTTTGTTGGACAGGAGGAAAGTTTACCGTGGAAGAATTGTGACCAGTGAGGAGGAGAGTGTAGAATATCAAAGTGACAACACAGATTTATGGAATGCACGGGGTGGGACTGATGTAATTGAATGCAGAAACTACAAAGCGATTCATTTTGGTAGGAAAATCTTGGAGAGACAATATAAAATAATAGAGGAAGCTTGGTGCCTGTGTTCATTGCTCACATGGGGAGTGTAGACATAATGGGCCAATGTAAAATTTCCAAAATCACGGTGCACTCTCCCTAGATTTCAATATCACTATGAGCTCTCTCTCTCTCTAGATTCCAATATTACTATGAGCTTTCTCTGCATTCCAATATCACTGTGAGCTTTCTCTGCATTCCAATATCAGTTTGAGCTCTCTCCAGAATCCAATGTCACTGTGAGCTCTCTATCTCTGGATTCCAATATCACTGTGAGCTCTCTCTCTCTAGAATCCAATATCACTGTGATTTCTCTCTCTAGATTCAAATATCACTGTGAGCTCTCTCTAGATTCTAATATAACTGTGAGCTCTCTCTCTCTCTAGAATCCAATATCACTGTGATTTCTCTCTCTAGATTCAAATATCACTGTGAGCTCTCTCTAGATTCCAATATCATTGTGAGCTCTCTATAGATTCCAATATCACTATGAGCTGTCTCTCTAGAATACGATATCACTGTGATTTCCCTCTCTAGATTCAAATATCACTGTGAGCTCTCTCTAGAATCCAATATCACTGTGAGCTCTCTCTCTCTCTCTCTAGAATCCAATATCACTGTGAGCTCTCTCGCTCTAGAATCCAATATCCCTGTGAGCTCTCTCGCTCTAGAATCCACTATCACTGTGAGCTCTCTCTCTAGATTCCAATGTCACTGTGAGCTCTCTCTCTCTCTAGAATCCAATATCACTGTGAGCTCTCTCTCTCTAGAATCCACTATCACTGTGAGCTCTCTCTCTAGATTCCAATATCATTGTGAGCTCTTTCTCTCTCTGGATTCCAATATCACTGTGAGCTCTCTCTCTAGAATCCACTATCACTGTGAGCTCTCTCTCACTAGATTCCAATATCACTGTGAGCTCTCTCTCTAGAATCCAATATCACTGTGAGCTCTCTCTGTAGATTCCAATATCATTGTGAGCTCTCTCTCTAGATTCCAATATCATTGTGAGCTCTCTCTCTAGATTCCAATATCACTGTGAGCTCTCTCTCTCTAGATTCCAATATCACTGTGAGCTCTCTCTAGATTCCAATATCACTGTGAGTGTAGTGATCCTTACATGGGTATGTACAGAAGGGGCTGATGGGTAATGGAATGACCACCAGGGGCAGCACTGGCGTGTATAAAAGTGAGACGTAGACAGCCCTCCCCCTCGCTTTGGCTGATGTGACTATGAGGAGAACAGGGACAGAAATTTAGCTCAGTGCTGCTGGTGTGGTCAGGCCTAGTTGCAGAGCACAGAAAAGTTGTAAGCTTGTTTACGAGTTCAGTTCTTTTAATAAGAGCTCACACAGTTATTTGAGTTGTGTTGATCAATAAACCTTCTATCACACTTCTGGATGACTTCTAGCCTCCTTCCAGGGCGTCTACTGTAACTGAGTTGAGTAGCACAGATCACAATCTCTACAGGTAACGAAACATGGTACCAGGAATGGCTTTAATTGAACAGCACTAGATAGATTAGGTTAGAGACCAGAAAGAACCAAAGCAAAAGCAACGGGCCAGCCGCTCGATTTGGAAGACTTCGCAGCATTTTGATTCCAAACAACCTACTGAAGCGATGGATCACACGCTTCAGGTAGTCGCTGAAAACTACCGGTAATTTAAATAGTAACTGGAAAATGTATAAACAGCAGCTTCAGATACACATGGCAGCTACGGACCTAAATGCAGCCACCGACGAGAGAAAGATTGGAATATTACTCTCAACGGCAGACTGGCAGGCGGTAGACATTTATAACTCGTTTACGTATGGTGATACTGAAGACAAAACTAAATATCAAGTGATAGAACATAGAACATTACAGCACAGTACGGGCCCTTCGGCCCTCGATGTTGCACTGACCCGTGAAACCATCTGAAGCCTATCTGACCTACACTATTCCATTTTCATCCATATGTCTATCCAGTGACCACTTAAATGCCCTTAAAGTTGGCGAGTCTACTACTGTTGCAGGCAGGGCGTTCCACACCCCTACTACTCTCTGAGTAAAGAAACTGCCTCTGACATCTGTCCTATATCTACCACCCCTCAATTTAAAGCTATGTCCCCTCGTGTTGGTCATCACTATCCCAGGAAAAAGACTCTCACTGTCCACCCTATCTAACCCTCTGACTATCTTATATGTCTCTATTAAGTCACCTCTCAGCCTTCTCCTCTCTAACGAAAACAACCTCAAGTCCCTGAACCTTTCCTCGTAAGACCTTCCCTCTATACCAGGCAACATCCTAGTAAATCTCCTCTGAACCCTTTCCAAAGCTTCCACATCCTTCCTATAATGCGGTGACCAGAACTACACGCAGTACTCCAGATGCGGCCGCACCAGAGTTTTGTACAGCTGCAGCATGACCTCGTGGCTCCGAAACTCAATCCCACTACTGATAAAGGCTAGCACACCATATGCCTTCTTAACAGCCCTATTAACCTGGGTGGCAACTTTCAGGGATTTATGTACCTGGATGCCGAGATCTCTCTGTTCATCTACACTACCAAGAATCTTGCCATTAGCCCAGTACTCTGCCTTCCTGTTACTCCTTCCAAAGTGAACCACCTCACATTTTTCCGCATTAAACTCCATCTGCCACCTCTCAGCCCAGCTCTGCAGCTTATCTGTGTCCCTCTGTAACCTATAACATCCTTCAGCACTATCCACAACTCTACCGACCTTCGTGTCATCTGTGAATTTACTAACCCATCCTTCTACACCCTCTTCCAGGTCATTTATAAAAATGACAAACAGCAGTCGCCTCAAAACAGATCCTTGCGGTACACCACTAGTAACTGAACTCCAGGATGAACATTTGCCATCAACCACCACCCTCTGTCTTCTTTCAGCTAGCCAATTACTGATCCAAACCGCTAAATCACCTTCAATCCCATACTTCCGTATTTTCTGCAATAGCCTACCGTGGGGAACCTTATCAAACGCCTTACTGAAATCCATATACACCACATCAACCGCTTTACCCTCATCCACCTGTTTGGTCACCTTCTCAAAAAACTCAATAAGGTTTGTGAGGCATGACCTACCCTTCACAAAACCGTGTTGAGTATCGCTAATCAACTTGTTCTTTTCAAGATGATTATAATCCCTATCTCTTATAACCTTTTCCAAATGGCAAAAGGATAATGGCAAAATTTGATGAGCACCGTAAATCACAGTCAAATAAAATCATGGAACGATTTAACCTACGTGACAGATTCCAAAAAAATTGGGAGACTATCTCCAATTTTGTCACAGATCTCCGCTTGCTAAAACAAGGTTGTAACTGTGCTGATGTAACAGACTCCATCATCAGGGATCAATTAATCTATGGTCTTTCAGACAAAAATTTAAGGGAATCATTAATGCAGCAAAATGATTTAACACTAAAAACCACAATAGCAAAATGCTTACAGCAAGAACAGAAAAAACAGCAATACCTGGAGTTTCTTGAAAAAAAAACCATGGAGAAAATCCTCCACGAGGTAGAAGATGTAAGAATGGTGGCCTCTCCTCACAGGCCTTCTCTTCCGGTGGCTGGCGCCCATAACGGCATGTCTGCGCATGCGCGCAGTCAGGACACGCGATCCCAGAAGGACCCAGTATGCGCATGCGCAAGAAGCTGTGTATGCACAGTATGCAAAATACCGGCCCAAGCCCGAAGAGCGCGCTGCGCATGCACGATCGCTTCCAGTGCGTGACGTCACGGACGTCATGACGTGCTACCGCTGTGGCACTACGCTCTAAGATGCATCATTTTGCCTCCCAGTGTCAGTCCACAGCCAAATGTTACCAATGCAAAGGCATGGAAACTTCAAGGTTTGCACAGTAGATGTAATGGACACTCGGACACGAAAAGAAAGTTTTTCCGACCACAAAGAGTTCCAATCCTGGGAGAACACTTACGGCGTTGGAATCAGAAATGCCACAGAGGAACCGCATGAGCTGACCACACAGCCTCGAGATGTACATACCGTTGAATCCACAAGTGAATGGAATGCCATGGTGCAAGTGAACAACTCCCCAATTACCTTCTAGCATCCGCAAACTTGATGACAAGCAAAGATCTCGTATCCATCCAAGGGACACACAAGATGATACCTGCTGCATGCAAGTTAACAGACTACAATGGAAATCAGATCACCTCGAGGGGATCATGCCACCTACAAGTAGTTCACAAGAAATTCACGAAAGGACTACGTTTTGAGATTGTGGACGACAAAAGAATGTCATAGTTAGGTGCTCAAGCCTGCTAGGATTTGCAGCTGATACAAAGGATTCTCATGAACACAGATGACTCATCACGACTGGCCGATGACATACGGATGCTTCTCAGTGAATATCCCGACGTCTTTTCTAGCATGGGTACGTTACCTTACAAATACAAAATCCTGCTCAAAGAGGATGCAACACCGGTCATTCATGCACCAAGGAGGGTGTGAGATTAATCTAGATTCCAATATCACTGTGAGTTCTCTCTCTCTCTCTCTCTCTCTCTCTCTCTCTCGAGATTCCAATATCACTGTGAGCTCTATCTCTCGAATCCAATATCACTCTGAATTCTCTCTCTCTGGATTCCAATATCACTGTGTGCTCTCTCTCTCAAGAATCCAAATTCACTGAGTTCACTCTCTATAGATTCCAATATCATTGTGAGCTCAGTTTCTAGATTCCAATATCACTGTGAGCTCTCGCTCTAGATTCCAATATCACTGTGAGATCACTCACGAATCCAATATCACTGTGAGCTCTCTCTCAAGAATCCAATTTCACTGTGAGTTCACTCTCTATAGTTTCCAATATCATTGTGAGCTCAGCCTCTAGATTCCAATTTCACTGTGATCTCTCTCTCTCGAATCCAATTTCACTCCGAATTCTCTCTCTCGATTACAATATCACTGTGAGCGATCTCCAGATTCCAAAATCACTGTGAGCTCTCCCTCCAGATTCCAATATCACTGTGAGCCCTCTCTTTAGATTCCAACATCACTGTGAGCTCTCTCTAGATTCCAATATCACTGTGAGCTCTCTCTCTTCATTACAATATAACTGTGTGCTCTCCTCTCTAGATTCCAATATCACTGTGAGCTTACTTTAGATTCCAATATCACCGTGAGCTCTCTCTCTAGATTCCAATATCACTGTGAGCTCTCTCTGGATTCCAATATCACTGTGAGCTCTCTATAGATTCCAATATCACTGTGAGCTCTCTCTCTAGATTCCAATATCACTGTGAGCTCTCTCTCTCTCTCTCTAGATTCCAACATCACTGTGAGCTCCCTCTAGATTCCAATATCACTGTGAGCTCTCTCTCTAGATTTAAACATCACTGTGAGCTCTCTCTAGATTCCAATATCACTGTGAGCTCTCTCTCTAGATTCCAATATCACTGTGAGCTCTCTCTCTCTCTCTCTAGATTCCAACATCACTGTGAGCTCCCTCTAGATTCCAATATCACTGTGAGCTCTCTCTCTAGATTTAAACATCACTGTGAGCTCTCTCTAGATTCTAGAGGTCACAATGATATTGGAAACTATAGAGAGTGAACTCACAGTGAAATTGGATTCTTGAGAGAGAGCTCACAGTGATATTGGATTCGTGAGTGATCTCACAGTGATATTGGAATCTAGAGCGAGAGCTCACAGTGATATTGGAATCTAGAAACTGAGCTCACAATGATATTGGAATCTATAGAGAGTGAACTCAGTGAATTTGGATTCTTGAGAGAGAGAGCACACAGTGATATTGGAATCTAGAGAGAGCTCACAGTGATGTTTAAATCTAGAGAGAGAGCTCACAGTGATATTGGAATCTAGAGGGAGCTCACAGTGATGTTGGAATCTAGAGAGAGAGAGAGAGAGCTCACAGTGATATTGGAATCTAGAGAGAGAGAGAGAGAGCTCACAGTGATATTGGAATCTATAGAGAGCTCACAGTGATATTGGAATCCAGAGAGAGCTCACAGTGAATTTGGATTCTTGAGAGAGAGAGCACACAGTGATATTGGAATCTAGAGAGAGCTCACAGTGATGTTTAAATCTAGAGAGAGAGCTCACAGTGATATTGGAATCTAGAGGGAGCTCACAGTGATGTTGGAATCTAGAGAGAGAGAGAGAGAGCTCACAGTGATATTGGAATCTAGAGAGAGAGAGAGAGAGCTCACAGTGATATTGGAATCTAGAGAGAGAGCTCACAGTGATATTGGAATCTATAGAGAGCTCACAGTGATATTGGAATCCAGAGAGAGCTCACAGTGATATTGGAATCTAGAGAGAGAGCTCACGGTGATATTGGAATCTAAAGTAAGCTCACAGTGATATTGGAATCTAGAGAGGAGAGCACACAGTTATATTGTAATGAAGAGAGAGAGCTCACAGTGATATTGGAATCTAGAGAGAGCTCACAGTGATGTTGGAATCTAAAGAGAGGGCTCACAGTGATATTGGAATCTGGAGAGAGAGCTCACAGTGATTTTGGAATCTGGAGATAGCTCACAGTGATATTGTAATCGAGAGAGAGAATTCGGAGAGCTTCGAGAGCTCTCTCTCTAGATTCCAATATCACTGTGAGCTCTCTCTCTCTCTCTCTAGATTCCAACATCACTGTGAGCTCCCTCTAGATTCCAATATCACTGTGAGCTCTCTCTCTAGATTTAAACATCACTGTGAGCTCTCTCTAGATTCCAATATCACTGTGAGCTCTCTCTCTAGATTCCAATATCACTGTGAGCTCTCTCTCTCTCTCTCTCTAGATTCCAACATCACTGTGAGCTCCCTCTAGATTCCAATATCACTGTGAGCTCTCTCTCTAGATTTAAACATCACTGTGAGCTCTCTCTAGATTCCAATATCACTGTGTGCTCTCTCTCTCAAGAATCCAAATTCACTGAGTTCACTCTCTATAGATTCCAATATCATTGTGAGCTCAGTTTCTAGATTCCAATATCACTGTGAGCTCTCGCTCTAGATTCCAATATCACTGTGAGATCACTCACGAATCCAATATCACTGTGAGCTCTCTCTCAAGAATCCAATTTCACTGTGAGTTCACTCTCTATAGTTTCCAATATCATTGTGAGCTCAGCCTCTAGATTCCAATTTCACTGTGATCTCTCTCTCTCGAATCCAATTTCACTCCGAATTCTCTCTCTCGATTACAATATCACTGTGAGCTATCTCCAGATTCCAAAATCACTGTGAGCTCTCTCTCCAGATTCCAATATCACTGTGAGCCCTCTCTTTAGATTCCAACATCACTGTGAGCTCTCTCTAGATTCCAATATCACTGTGAGCTCTCTCTCTTCATTACAATATAACTGTGTGCTCTCCTCTCTAGATTCCAATATCACTGTGAGCTCTCTATAGATTCCAATATCACTGTGAGCTCTCTCTCTAGATTCCAATATCACTGTGAGCTCTCTCTCTCTCTCTAGATTCCAACATCACTGTGAGCTCCCTCTAGATTCCAATATCACTGTGAGCTCTCTCTCTAGATTTAAACATCACTGTGAGCTCTCTCTAGATTCCAATATCACTGTGAGCTCTCTCTCTAGATTCCAATATCACTGTGTGCTCTGGCTAGATTCCAATATCACTGTGAGCTCTCTCTCTAGATTCCAATATCACTGTGTGCTCTGGCTAGATTCCAATATCACTGTGAGCTCCCTCTCTGTTTCCAATATAATTGTGAGCTCTCTGCCTACTTTCCAATATCACTGTGATCTCCCACTCTCGTTTCCAATATCACTGTGAGCTCTCTCTATAGATTACAATATCACTATGAGCTCTCTCTCTAGATTTCAAGATCACGGTGAGCTGTCTCGAGAATCCAATATCACTGTGAGCTTTCTCTAGATTCCAATTTCACCGTGAGTTGTCACTCTCGAGATTCCAATATCTTTGTGAGGTCTATCTCTAGAATCCAATATCACTCTGAATTCTCTCTCTCTGGATTCCAATATCACTGTGAGCTCTCTCTTTCTCAAGAATCCAAATTCACTGAGTTCACTCTCGAAAGATTCCAATATCATTGAAGCTCAGTCTCTAGATTCCAATATCACTGTGAGCTCTCCCTCTAGATTCCAATATCACTGTGAGCTCACTCATGAATCCAATATCACTGTGAGCTCTCTCTCAAGAATCCAATTTCACTGTGAGTTCACTCTCTATAGTTTCCAATATCATTGCGAGCTCAGTCTCTAGATTCCAATTTCACTGTGATCTCTCGCTCTCGATTCCAATTTCACTCCGAATTCTCTCGCTCTCAATTCCAATATCACTGTGAGCTCTCTCTCTCCCTGGAATCCAATGTCACTGTGATCACTCTCTCTTTATTACAATATCACTTTGAGCTATCTCCAGATTCCAAAATCACTCTGAGCTCTCTCTCCAGATTCCAATATCACTGTGAGCTCTCTCTTTAGATTCCAACATCACTGTGAGCTCTCTCTAGATTCCAATATCACTGTGAGCTCACTCACGAATCCAATATCACTGTGAGCTCTCTCTCAAGAATCCAAATTCACTGTGAGTTGACTCTCTATAGTTTGCAATATCATTATGAGCTCAGCCTCTAGATTCCAATTTCACTGTGATCTTTCTCTCTCGAATCCAATTTCACTCCGAATTCTCTCTCTCGATTACAAAATCACTGTGAGCTATCTGCAGATTCCAAAATCACTGTGAGCTCTCTCTAGATTCCAATATCACTGTGAGCTCTCTCTTGATTCCAATACAACTGTGTGCTCTCCTCTCTAGATTGCAATATCACTGTGAGCTCTCTTTAGATTCCAATATCACCGTGAGCTCTCTCTCTAGATTCCAATATCACTGTGAGCTCTCTCTCTCTCTAGATTCCAATATCACTGTGAGCTCTCTCTCTAGATTCCAATATCACTGTGAGCTCTCTCTCTCTCTAGATTCCAACATCACTGTGAGCTCTAACGAGATTCCAATATCACTGTGAACTCTCCCTCTAGATTCCAATATCACTGTGAGCTCTCTCTCTAGATTCCAATATCACTGTGAGCTCTCCCTCTAGATTCCAATATCACTGTGTGCTCTGGCAAGATTCCAATATCACTGTGATCTCCCACTCTTGTTTCCAATATCACTGTGAGCTCTCTCTATAGATTACAATATCACTATGAGCTCTCTCTCTAGATTTCAATATCACGGTGAGCTGTCTCGAGAATCCAATATCACTGTGAGCTTTCTCTAGATTCCAATTTCACCGTGAGTTGTCACTCTCGAGATTCCAATATCTTTGTGAGGTCTATCTCTAGTATCCAATATCACTCTGAATTCTCTCTCTCTGGATTCCAATATCAGTGTGAACTTTCTCTTTCTCAAGAATCCAAATTCACTGAGTTCACTCTCGAAAGAATCCAATATCATTGTGAGCTCAGTCGCTAGATTCCAATATCACTGTGAGCTCTCCCTCTAGATTCCAATATCACTGTGAGCTCACTCACGAATCCAATATCACTGTGAGCTCTCTCTCTCTCTAGATTCCAATATCACTGAGAGCTCTCTCTAGATTCCAATATCACTGTGAGCTCTCTCTCTAGATTCCAATATCACTGTGAGCTCTCTCTCTAGATTCCAAAATCGCTGTGAGCACTCTCTAGATTCCAATATCACTGTGAATTCTCCCTCGAGACTCCAATATCACTGTGAGCGCTCTCTCTAGATTCAAACATCACTGTGAGCTCTCTCTAGATTCCAATATCACTGTGAGCTAACTCATTCTAGATTCCAATATCACTGTGAGCTCTCTCTCTAGATTCCAATATCACTGTGTGCTCTGGCTAGATTCCAATATCACTGTGAGCTCCCTCTCTGTTTCCAATATAATTGTGAGCTCTCTGCCGAGATTCCAATATCACTGTGATCTCCCACTCTCGTTTCCAATATCACTGTGAGCTCTCTCTATAGATTCCAATATCACTATGAGCTCTCGCTCTAGATTTCAATATCACGGTGAGCTGTCTCGAGAATCCAATATCACTGTGAGCTTTCTCTAGATTCCAATTTCACCGTGAGTTCTCACTCTCGAGATTCCAATATCACTGTGAGGTCTATCTCTAGAATCCAATATCACTCTGAATTCTCTCTCTCTGGATTCCAATATCACTGTGAGCTCTCTCTTTCTCAAGAATCCACATTCACTGAGTTCACTCTCGAAAGATTCCAATATCATTGTGAGCTCAGTCTCTAGATTCCAATATCACTGTGAGCTCTCCCTCTAGATTCCAATATCACTGTGAGCTCACTCACGAATCCAATATCACTGTGAGCTCTCTCTCAAGAATCCAATTTCACTGTGAGTTCACTCTCTATAGTTTCCAATATCATTGTGAGCTCAGTCTCTAGATTCCAATTTCACTGTGATCACTCTCTCTCGAATCCAATTTCACTCCGAATTCTCTCTCTCTCAATTCCAATATCACTGTGAGCTCTCTCTCTCCCTGGAATCCAATGTCACTGTGATCACTCTCTCTCGATTACAATATCACTGTGAGCTATCTCCAGATTCCAAAATCACTGTGAGCTCTCTCTAGATTCCAATATCACTGTGAGCTTTATCTAGATTCCAATATCACTGTGAGCTCTCCCTCTAGATTCCAATATCACTGTGAGCTCACTCATGAATCCAATATCACTGTGAGCTCTCTCTCAAGAATCCAATTTCACTGTGAGTTCACTCTCTATAGTTTCCAATATCATTGCGAGCTCAGTCTCTAGATTCCAATTTCACTGTGATCTCTCGCTCTCGATTCCAATTTCACTCCGAATTCTCTCGCTCTCAATTCCAATATCACTGTGAGCTCTCTCTCTCCCTGGAATCCAATGTCACTGTGATCACTCTCTCTTTATTACAATATCACTTTGAGCTATCTCCAGATTCCAAAATCACTCTGAGCTCTCTCTCCAGATTCCAATATCACTGTGAGCTCTCTCTTTAGATTCCAACATCACTGTGAGCTCTCTCTAGATTCCAATATCACTGTGAGCTCACTCACGAATCCAATATCACTGTGAGCTCTCTCTCAAGAATCCAAATTCACTGTGAGTTGACTCTCTATAGTTTGCAATATCATTATGAGCTCAGCCTCTAGATTCCAATTTCACTGTGATCTTTCTCTCTCGAATCCAATTTCACTCCGAATTCTCTCTCTCGATTACAAATCACTGTGAGCTATCTGCAGATTCCAAAATCACTGTGAGCTCTCTCTAGATTCCAATATCACTGTGAGCTCTCTCTTGATTCCAATACAACTGTGTGCTCTCCTCTCTAGATTGCAATATCACTGTGAGCTCTCTTTAGATTCCAATATCACCGTGAGCTCTCTCTCTAGATTCCAATATCACTGTGAGCTCTCTCTCTCTCTAGATTCCAATATCACTGTGAGCTCTCTCTCTAGATTCCAATATCACTGTGAGCTCTCTCTCTCTCTAGATTCCAACATCACTGTGAGCTCTAACGAGATTCCAATATCACTGTGAACTCTCCCTCTAGATTCCAATATCACTGTGAGCTCTCTCTCTAGATTCCAATATCACTGTGAGCTCTCCCTCTAGATTCCAATATCACTGTGTGCTCTGGCAAGATTCCAATATCACTGTGATCTCCCACTCTTGTTTCCAATATCACTGTGAGCTCTCTCTATAGATTACAATATCACTATGAGCTCTCTCTCTAGATTTCAATATCACGGTGAGCTGTCTCGAGAATCCAATATCACTGTGAGCTTTCTCTAGATTCCAATTTCACCGTGAGTTGTCACTCTCGAGATTCCAATATCTTTGTGAGGTCTATCTCTAGTATCCAATATCACTCTGAATTCTCTCTCTCTGGATTCCAATATCAGTGTGAACTTTCTCTTTCTCAAGAATCCAAATTCACTGAGTTCACTCTCGAAAGAATCCAATATCATTGTGAGCTCAGTCGCTAGATTCCAATATCACTGTGAGCTCTCCCTCTAGATTCCAATATCACTGTGAGCTCACTCACGAATCCAATATCACTGTGAGCTCTCTCTCTCTCTAGATTCCAATATCACTGAGAGCTCTCTCTAGATTCCAATATCACTGTGAGCTCTCTCTCTAGATTCCAATATCACTGTGAGCTCTCTCTCTAGATTCCAAAATCGCTGTGAGCACTCTCTAGATTCCAATATCACTGTGAATTCTCCCTCGAGACTCCAATATCACTGTGAGCGCTCTCTCTAGATTCAAACATCACTGTGAGCTCTCTCTAGATTCCAATATCACTGTGAGCTAACTCATTCTAGATTCCAATATCACTGTGAGCTCTCTCTCTAGATTCCAATATCACTGTGTGCTCTGGCTAGATTCCAATATCACTGTGAGCTCCCTCTCTGTTTCCAATATAATTGTGAGCTCTCTGCCGAGATTCCAATATCACTGTGATCTCCCACTCTCGTTTCCAATATCACTGTGAGCTCTCTCTATAGATTCCAATATCACTATGAGCTCTCGCTCTAGATTTCAATATCACGGTGAGCTGTCTCGAGAATCCAATATCACTGTGAGCTTTCTCTAGATTCCAATTTCACCGTGAGTTCTCACTCTCGAGATTCCAATATCACTGTGAGGTCTATCTCTAGAATCCAATATCACTCTGAATTCTCTCTCTCTGGATTCCAATATCACTGTGAGCTCTCTCTTTCTCAAGAATCCAAATTCACTGAGTTCACTCTCGAAAGATTCCAATATCATTGTGAGCTCAGTCTCTAGATTCCAATATCACTGTGAGCTCTCCCTCTAGATTCCAATATCACTGTGAGCTCACTCACGAATCCAATATCACTGTGAGCTCTCTCTCAAGAATCCAATTTCACTGTGAGTTCACTCTCTATAGTTTCCAATATCATTGTGAGCTCAGTCTCTAGATTCCAATTTCACTGTGATCACTCTCTCTCGAATCCAATTTCACTCCGAATTCTCTCTCTCTCAATTCCAATATCACTGTGAGCTCTCTCTCTCCCTGGAATCCAATGTCACTGTGATCACTCTCTCTCGATTACAATATCACTGTGAGCTATCTCCAGATTCCAAAATCACTGTGAGCTCTCTCTAGATTCCAATATCACTGTGAGCTTTATCTAGATTCCAATATCACTGTGAGCTCCATCTCTCTCTGCATTCCAATATAACCGTGAGCTCTCTCGCTGTCTGGATTCTAAAAACACTGTGAGCTCTGTCTCCAGATTTTAGTATCATTGTGATCTCTCTCTCATTCCGCATTTCAATATCACTGTGATCTCTCTCTATTTTACAATATCACTGTGAGCTCTTTCTCGATAGATTCCAATATCACGGTGATCTCTCTCTCTCTCTCTCGAGATTCCAATATCACTGTGATTTCTCTCCAGAATCCAATATCACTGTGAGCTCTCTCTCTAGATTCCAATATCACTGTGAGCTCTCTCTCTCTCTAGAATCCACTAGATATTTCTCTAGATGTCAATATCATTGTGAGCTCTCTCTCTAGATTCCAATATCGTTGTGAGCTCTCTCTCTAGATTCCAACATCCTTGTGAGCTCACTCTCTAGATTCCAATATTTGTGTGATCTTTATCCAGATTCCAATATAACTGTGAGCTCTCTCTCTCTCGATAACAATATTACTGAGCTCTCTCTAGATTCCAATATCACTGTGAGCTCTCTCTCTAGATTCCAATATCACTGTGAGTTCTCTTTATAGATTTCAATATCACGGTGAGCTGTCTCGAGAATCCAATATCACTGTGAGCTTTCTCTAGATTCCAATATCACCGTGAGTTCTCACTCTCGATATTCCAATATCACTGTGAGGTCTATCTCTAGAATCAAATATCACTCTGAATTCTCTCTCTCTGGATTCCAATATCACTGTGAGCTCTCTCTATCAAGAATCCAAATTCACTGAGTTCACTCTCGAAAGATTCCAATATCATTGTGAGCTCAGTTTCTAGATTCCATTATCACTGTGAGTGCTCCCTCTAGATTCAAATATCACTGTGTGCTCACTCACGAATCCAGTTTCACTGTGAGCGCTCTCTCAAGAATCCTATTTCACTGTGAGTTCACTCTCTATAGTTTCCAATATCATTGTGAGCTCAGTCTCTAGATTCCAATTTTACTGTGATCTCTCTCTCTCGAATCCAATTTCACTCCGAATTCTCTCTCTCTCAATTCCAATATCACTGTGAGCTCTCTCTCTCTCCCTGGAATCCAATATCACTGTGATCACTCTCTCTCTCGATTACAATATCACTGTGAGCTATCTCCAGAATCCAAAATCACTGTGAGCTCTCTCTCTAGATTCCAATATCACTGTGAGCTCTATCTCTCTCTAGATTCCAATATCACTGTGAGCTCTCTTTCTATATTCCAATATCACTGTGAGCTCTCTCTCTCTCTAGATTCCAATATCACTGTGAGCTCTCTCTCTAGATTCCAATATCACTGTGAGCTCTCTCTCTAGATTCCAACATCACTGTGATATCTCTCTCTCTAGATTCCAACATCACTGTGATATCTCTCTCTAGATTCCAACATCGCTGTGAGCTCTCTCTAGATTCCAATATCACTGTGAACTCTCCCTTTCTCAAGAATCCAAATTCAATGAGTTCACTCTCGAAAGATTCCAATATCATTGTGAGCTCAGTCTCTAGATTCCAATATCACTGTGAGCTCTCCCTCTAGATTCCAATATCACTGTGAGCTCTCTCTCAAGAATCCAATTTCACTGTAAGTTCACTCTCTATAGTTTCCAATATCATTGTGAGCTCAGTCTCTAGATTCCAATTTCACTGTGATCACTCTCTCTCAAATCCAATTTCACTCCGAATTCTCTCTCTCTCGATTAGAATATCACTGTGAGCTATCTCCAGATTCCAAAATCACTGTGAGCTCTCTCTAGATTCCAATATCACTGTGAGCTTTATCTAGATTCCAATATCACTGTGAGCTCCATCTCTCTCTGCATTCCAATATAACCGTGAGCTCTCTCTCTGTCTGGATTCTAAAAACACTGTGAGCTCTGTCTCCAGATTTTAGTATCATTGTGATCTCTCTCGCTCTCCGCATTTCAATATCACTGTGATCTCTCTCTATTTTACAATATCACTGTGAGCTCTTTCTCGATAGATTCCAATATCACGATGATCTCTCTCTCTCTCTCTCTCTCTCTCGAGATTCCAATACCACTGTGATCTCTCTCTCTCCCTGGAATCCAATATCACTGTCATTACTCTCTCTCGATTACAATATCACTATGAGCTATCTCCAGATTCCAAAATCACTGTGAGCTCTCTCTAGATTCCAATATCACGGTGAGCTTTATCTAGATTCCAATATCACTGTGAGCTCCATCTCTCTCTGCATTCCAATATAACTGTGAGCTCTCTCTCTCTCTGTCTGGATTCCAATAACACTGTGAGCTCTGTCTCCAGATTTTAGTATAATTGTGATCTCACTCTCTCTCCGCATTTCAATATCACTGTGATCTCTCTCTATTTTACAATATCACAGTGAGCTCTCTCGATAGATTCCAATATCACGGTGATCTCTCTCTCTCTCTCTCTCTCTCGATTCCAATATCACTGTCATTTCTCCAGAATCCAATATCACTGTGAGCTCTCTCTCTAGATTCCAATTTCACTGTGAGCTCTCTATCTAGATTCCGATAACACTGTGATCTCTCTCTCTCTCTAGAATCCAATATCACTGTGAATTCACTTTCCAGAATCCAATATCACTGTAATCTCTCTCGAGAATCCAATATCGCTGTGAGGTCTCTCTCTCTCTCGCTCTAGATTCCAATATCACTGGGAGCTCCCTCTAGATTCCAAAATCACTGTGAGCTCTCTCTCTAGAGTACAATATCACTGTGAGCTCCCTCTAGATTCCAATATCACTGTGAGCTCTCTCTATGGATTCCAATATCACTGTGAGCTCAGTCTGTAGATTCCAATATCACTGTGAGCTCTCTCTATAGATTCCAATCTCGCTGTGAGCTCTATCTCTAGATTCCAATATGACTGTGAGCTCTCTCTCGAGATTCCATTATCACTGTGAGCTCTCTCTCTCGATTCCAACATCACTGTGAGCTCACTCACTCTAGATTCCAATATCACTGTGAGTTCAGTCTGTAGATTCCAATATCACTGTGAGATCTCTCACTCTATATTCCAATATCATTGTGAGCTCAGTCTGTCGATTCCAATATCACTGTGAGCTCTCTCTCTCTCTCTCTGGATTCCAACATCACTTTGAGCTCTCTCTCTCTAGATTCCAATATCACTGTGAGCTCTCTCTCTAGATTCCAACATCACTATGAGCTCTCTCACTCTATATTCCAATATCAGTGTGTGCTCAGTCTGTAGATTCCAATATCACAATGAGCTCTCTCTCACCCGTTTCCAAAATCACTGTGAGCTGTTTCTTTTGATTCTGTTATCGTTGTGAGCTCTCTCTCTAGCTTCCAATATCACTGTGAGCTCTCTCTCTATCTCTCTAGATTCCAATATCATTGTAAGCTCTCTCTCCAGCTTCCAGTATCACTGTGAGCTCTCTCTCTAGATTCCGATATCATTGTGAGCTCTCTCTCTAGATTCCAATATCACCGTAAGCTCTCTCTCTCTAGCTTCCAATATCACTGTGAGCCCTCTCTCTCGATTCCAACATCACTGCGAGCTCTCTCACTCTAGATTGCAATATCACTGTGAGCTCAGTCTGTAGATTCCAATATCACTGTGAGCTCTCTCACTCTATATTCCAATACCATTGTGAGCTCAGTCTGTAGATTCCAATATCACTGTGAGCTCTCTCTCTCTCTCTCTAGATTCCAACATCACTGTGAGCTCTCTCTCTCTCTCTGGATTCCAACATCACTGTGAGCTCTCTCTCTCTAGATTCCAATATCACTGTGAGCTCTCTCTCTCTAGATTCCAATATCACTGTGAGCTCTCTCTCTAGATTCCAACATCACTATGAGCTCTCTCACTCTAGATTCCAATATCACTGTGAGCTCTCTCACTCTATATTCCAATATCATTGTGTGCTCAGTCTGTAGATTCCAATATCACAATGAGCTCTCTCTCACCCGTTTCCAAAATCACTGTGAGCTGTCTCTTTTGATTCCGTTATCGTTGTGAGTTCTCTCTCTAGCTTCCAATATCTCTGTGAGCTCTCTCTCTAGATTCCAATATCATTGTAACCTCTCTCTCTAGCTTCCAATATCACTGTGAGCACTCTCTCTAGATTCCAATATCACTATGTGCTCTCTCTCTAGAATCCAATATCAGTGTGAGCTCTCTCTCTAGATTCCAATATCACTGTGAGCTCTCCCTCTAGATTCCAATATCACTGTAAGCTCTATCTCTAGATTCCAATATCACTGTGAGCTCTATTTCTAGATTCCAATATCACTGTGTGCTCTCTCTCTAGATTCCAATATAATTGTGAGCTCCCTCTCTCTCTCTATTCCAATATCATTGAGCTCTCTCTCTCTAGATTCCCACATCACTGTAAGCTCAGTCTGTAGATTCCAACATCACTGTGAGGTCTCTCTCTAGATTCCAATATCACTGTGAGCTCTCTCTCTCTCTATTCCAATATCACTGTGCTCTCTCTCTCCAGATTCCCACATCACTGTGAGCTCTCTCTTGATTCCAACATCACTGTGAGCTCTCTCTCTCTAGATTCCAATATCACTATGAGCTCTCTCTCTCGTTTCCAATATCACTGTGAGCTCTCTCTGTAGATTCCAATATCACTGTGAGTTCTCTCACTCTAGATTCCAATATCAATGTGAGCTTTCTCACTGAGATTCCAATATCACTGTGAGCTCTGTCTGTAGATTCCATTATCACTTTGAGCTCTCTCTGACCCGTTTCCAAAATCACTGTGAGCTGTCTCTTTTGATTCCAATATCGTTGTGATCTCTCTCTCTAGATTCCAATATCACTGTGAGCTCTCTCTAGATTTCAATATCACTGTGAGCTCTCTCTCACTGGATGCCAATACTACTGTGAGCTCTCACTCTCACTCTAGATTTCAACATCACTGTAATCTCACTCTCTAGATTCCAATATCACTGTGAGCTCGCTCGTGAACCCAATAGCTCTGTGAACTCTCTCTCTAGTTTCCAATATCATTGTGAGCTCTGACACTAGATTCCAATATCACTGTGAGCTCTCTCTAGATTTCAATATCACTGTGAGCTCTCTCTCTCTAGATTCCAATATTAATGTGAGCTCTCGCTCGATTCTAAAGCACTGAGAGCTCTCTCTCTAGATTCCAATATCACTGGGAGTTCTCTCTCTAGTTTCCAAAATCACTGTGAGCTCTCTCTCTCGATTCCAATATCGTTGTGAGCACACTCTCTCTAGCTTCCAATATCACTGTGAGCTCTCTCTCTAGATTCCAATATCACTGTGAGCTCTATCTAGATTCCAATATCACTGTGATTTTTCTCTCTGGATTCCAATATTACTGTGAGATCGCTCGTGAACCCAATAGCACTGTGAACTCTCTCTTACTGGATGCCAATACCACTGTGAGCTCTCACTCGCACTCTAGATTTCAACATCACTGTGAGCTCTCTCTGTAGATTCCAATATCACTGTGAGTTCTCTCACTCTAGATTCCAATATCACTGTGAGCTCTCTCACTGAGATTCCAATATCACTGTGAGCTCAGTCTGTAGATTCCATTATCACTATGAGCTCTCTCTGACCCGTTTCCAAAATCACTGTGAGCTGTCTCTTTTGATTCCAATATCGTTGTGATCTCTCTCTCTAGATTCCAATATCACTGTGAGCTCTCTCTAGATTCCAATATCACTGTGATCTCGCTCGTGAACCCAAAAGCACTGTGAACTCTCTCTCTAGATTCCAATATCACTGTGAGCTCTCTCTCTAGAATCCAATATCACTGTGATCTCTCTCTCTAGATTCCAATATCACTGTGAGCTCTATCTAGATTCCAATATCACTGTGATTTCTCTCTCTGGATTCCAGTATTACTGTGAGATCGCTCGTGAAGCCAATAGCACTGTGAACTCTCTCTTACTGGATGCCAATACCACTGTGAGCTCTCACTCGCACTCTAGATTTCAACATCACTGTGAGCTCTCTCTAGATTCCAAGATCACTGTGATCTCTCTCTCTAGATTCCAATATCACTGTGAGCTCTCTCACACTAGATTCCAATATCACTGTGAGCTCAGTCTGTAGATTCCATTATCACTATGAGCTCTCTCTGACCCGTTTCCAAAATCACTGTGAGCTGTCTCTTTTGATTCGAATATCGTTGTGAGCTCCCTCTCTAGATTCCAATATCACTGTGAGCTCTCTCTCCAGATTCCAATATCACTGCGAGCTCTCTCTCTCTCTTGATTCCAATATAACTGTGAGCTCTCTCTCTAGATTCCAATTTCTCTGTTTTCTCTCTCTCTAGATTCCAATGTCACTGTTATCTCTCTCTCTAGATTCCAATATCACTGTGAGCTCTCTCGAATCCAATATCACTCTGAGCTCTCTCTCTAGAATCCAATATCACTGTGAGCTCTCTCTCTAGATTCCAATATCACTGTGTGCTCTCTCTCCAGATTCCAATATCATGGTGAGCTCTCTCTCTAGATTCCAATATCACTGTGAGCTCACTCTTGATTCCAATATCACTGTGAGCTCTTTCTAGATTTCAATATCACTGTGAGCTCTCTCTCACTGGATGCCAATACCACTGTGAGCTCTCACTCTCGCACTAGATTTCAACATCACTGTGATCTCTCTCTCTAGATTCCAATATCACTGTGAGCTCTCTCTAGATTCCAATATCACTGTGAGCTCTCTCTCTAGATTCCAATATCATTGTAAGCTCTCTCTCCAGCTTCCAGTATCACTGTGAGCTCTCTCTCTAGATTCCGATATCATTGTGAGCTCTCTCTCTAGATCCCAATATCACCGTAAGCTCTCTCTCTCTAGCTTCCAATATCACTGTGAGCCCTCTCTCTCGATTCCAACATCACTGCGAGCTCTCTCACTCTAGATTGCAATATCACTGTGAGCTCAGTCTGTAGATTCCAATATCACTGTGAGCTCTCTCACTCGATATTCCAATACCATTGTGAGCTCAGTCTGTCGATCCCAATATCACTGTGAGCTCTCTCTCTCTCTCTCTAGATTCCAACATCACTGTGAGCTCTCTCTCTCTCTCTGGATTCCAACATCCTGAGCTCTCTCTCTCTAGATTCCAATATCACTGTGAGCTCTCTCTCTCTAGATTCCAATATCACTGTGAGCTCTCTCTCTAGATTCCAACATCACTATGAGCTCTCTCACTCTAGATTCCAATATCACTGTGAGCTCTCTCACTCTATATTCCAATATCATTGTGTGCTCAGTCTGTAGATTCCAATATCACAATGAGCTCTCTCTCACCCGTTTCCAAAATCACTGTGAGCTGTCTCTTTTGATTCCGTTATCGTTGTGAGTTCTCTCTCTAGCTTCCAATATCTCTATGAGCTCTCTCTCTAGATTCCAATATCATTGTAACCTCTCTCTCTAGCTTCCAATATCACTGTGAGCTCTCTCTCTAGATTCCGATATGATTTTGAGCTCTCTCTCTAGATTCCAAAATCACCGTAAGCTCTCTCTCTCTAGCTTCCAATATCACTGTGAGCCCTCTCTCTAGATTCCAATATCACTATGTGCTCTCTCTCTAGAATCCAATATCAGTGTGAGCTCTCTCTCTAGATTCCAATATCACTGTGAGCTCACCCTCTAGATTCCAATATCACTGTAAGCTCTATCTCTAGATTCCAATATCACTGTGAGCTCTATTTCTAGATTCCAATATCACTGTGTGCTCTCTCTCTAGATTCCAATATTACTGTGAGATCGCTCGTGAACCCAATAGCACTGTGAACTCTCTTTTACTGGATGCCAATACCACTGTGAGCTCTCACTCGCACTCTAGATTTCAACATCACTGTGAGCACTCTCTAGATTCCAAGATCACTGTGATCTCTCACTCTAGATTCCAATATCACTGTGAGCTCAGTCTGTAGATTCCATTATCACTATGAGCTCTCTCTGACCCGTTTCCAAAATCACTGTGAGCTGTCTCTTTTGATTCCAATATCGTTGTGAGCTCCCTCTCTAGATTCCAATATCACTGTGAGCTCTCTCTCCAGATTCCAATATCACAGTGAGCTCTCTCTCTCTCTCTTGATTCCAATATAACTGTGAGCTCTCTCTCTAGATTCCAATTTCTCTGTTTTCTCTCTCTCTAGATTCCAATGTCACTGTTATCTCTCTCTCTAGATTCCAATATCACTGTGAGCTCTCTCGAATCCAATGTCACTCTGAGCTCTCTCTCTAGAATCCAATATCACTGTGAGCTCTCTCTCTAGATTCCAATATCACTGTGTGCTCTCTCTCCAAATTCCAATATCATGGTGAGCTCTCTCTCTAGATTCCAATATCACTGTGAGCTCACTCTTGATTCCAATATCACTGTGAGCTCTTTCTAGATTTCAGTGTCACTGTGAGCTCTCTCTCACTGGATGCCAATACCACTGTGAGCTCTCACTCTCGCACTAGATTTCAACATCACTGTGATCTCTCTCTCTAGATTCCAATATCACTGTGAGCTCTATCTAGATTCCAATATCACTGTGATCTCGCTCGTGAACCCAAAAGCACTGTGAACTCTCTCTCTAGATTCCAATATCACTGTGAGCTCTCTCTCTAGAATCCAATATCACTGTGAGCTCTCTCTCTAGAATCCAATATCACTGTGAGCTCTCTCTCTAGATTCCAATATCACTGTGAGCTCTATCTCTAGATTCCAATATCACTGTGAGCTCTCTCCAGATTTCAATATCATTGGCAGCCCTCTCTCTTTATTCCAATATAACTGTGAGCTGTCGCTCTAGATTCTAATTTAACTGTTTTCTTTCTCTCGAGATTCCAATGTCACTGTTATCTCTCTCTCTCTCGACTCCAATATCACTGTGAGCTCTCTCGAATCCAATATCACTGTGAGCTCTCTCTCGAGAATCCAATATCACTGTGAGCTCTCTCTCGAGAATCCAATATCACTGTGAGCTCTCACTCTAGATTCCAATATCACTGTGAGCTCTCTCTCCAGATTCCAATATCATTGTGAGCTTTCTCTCTAGATTCCAATATCACTGTGAGCTCTCTCTCTCTCTAGATTTCAATATCACTGTGAGCTCTCTCTCACTGGATGCCAATACCACTGTGAGCTCTCACTCTCACTCTAGATTTCAACATCACTGTGATCTCACTCTCTCGATTCCAATATCACTGTGAGCTCGCTCGTGAACCCAATAGCTCTGTGAACTCTCTCTCTAGTTTCCAATATCATTGTGAGCTCTGACACTAGATTCCAATATCACTGTGAGCTCTCTCAAGATTCCAATATCACTGTGAGCTCTCTCTCTCTAGATTCCAATATTACTGTGAGCTCTCGCTCGATTCTAAAGCACTGAGAGCTCTCTCTCTAGATTCCAATATCACTGGGAGTTCTCTCTCTAGTTTCCAAAATCACTGTGAGCTCTCTCTCTCGATTCCAATATCGTTGTGAGCTCACTCTCTCTAGCTTCCAATACCACTGTGAGCTCTCTCTCTCGATTCAAATATCACAGTGAGCTCTCTCTCTAGATTCTAATATCACTGTGAGCTCACTCTCGCTAGATTCCAATATCACTGTGAGCTCTCTCTCTCTCTCTCTGGATTCCAATATCACTGTGAGCTCACAGTGAGATTGGAATCTAGAGAGAGAGCTCTCAGTGATATTAGAATCTAGAGAGAGCTCACAGTGATAATGGAATCTAGAGAGAGAGCTCACTGTGATATTCGAATCTAGAGAGAGCTCACAGTGATATTGGAAACAAGAGAGTAAACTCACAGTGATACTGGAATCTAGGGACAGAGAGCTCACAGTGATGTTGGAATCCAGAGAGAGCTCAGAGTGATTTTGTAATCTAGAGAGAGCTCACAGTGATATTGGATTCTGGATAGAGATCACAGTGATATTGGAATCTAGCGAGAGCTCACAGTGATATTGGGATCTAGAGAGAGCTCACAGTGATGTTGGAATCTAGAGAGAGAGCTCACAGTGATATTGGAATCAAGAGAGAGAGAGATAACAGTGATGTTGGAATCGTGAGAGAGCTCATAATGATATTGGAATCGAGAGAGAGGGAGTTCACAGTGATGTTGGAATCTAGAGAGCGAGCTCACAGTGATATTGGAATCTAGAGAGAGAGAGCTCACAGTGATATTGGAATCTAGAGTGAGCTCACAGTGATATTAGAATCTAGAGTGAGAGAGCTCACAGTGATATTGGAATCTAGAGTGAGCTAACTCACAGTGATATTGGATTCTAGAGAGAGAGAGCTCACAGTGATATTGGAATCTAGAGAAAGAGCTCACAGTGATGTTGGAATCTAGAGAGAGCTCACAGTTATATTTGAATCTAGAATGAGTGAGCTCACAGTGATGTTGGAATCTAGAGTGAGTTAACTCACAGTGATATTGGAATCTAGAGAGAGAGCTCACAGTGATATTGGAATCTAGAGAGAGAGCTCACAGTTATATTTGAATCTAGAATGAGTGAGCTCACAGTGACATTGGAATCTAGAGAAAGAGCTCACAACGATATTGGAATCTAGAGAGAGCTCACAGTTATATTTGAATCTAGAATGAGTGAGCTCACAGTGATGTTGGAATCTAGAGTGAGTTAACTCACAGTGATATTGGAATCTAGAGAGAGAGAGCTCACAGTGATATTGGAATCTAGAATGAGTTAGCTCACAGTGATGTTGGAATCTAGAGAGAGAGCTCACAACGATATTGGAATCAAAAGATTCCAATATCATTGTGAGCTCTCTCTAGTTTCCAACATCACTGTGACCTCTCTCTCACTCTAGATTGCAATATCACTGTGAGCTCGCTCTCTAGATTCCAACATCACTGTGACCTCTCTCTCACTCTAGATTGCAATATCACTGTGAGCTCGCTCTCTAGATTCCAACATCACTGTGAGCTCTCTCTAGATTCCAACATCACTGTGAGCTCTCTCTAGATTCCAACATCACTGTGAGCTCGCTCTCTAGATTCCAACATCACTGTGAGCTCTCTCTAGTTTCCAACATCACTGTGAGCTCTCTCTAGATTCCAACATCACTGTGAGCTCGCTCTCTAGATTCCAACATCACTGTGAGCTCTCTCTCACTCTAGATTCCAATATCACTGTGATCTCTCCTCTCTAGAAAACAACATCACCGTGAGCCCCCTCTCTAGATTCCAACATCACTGTGTCCAATTTCAGCCTGAATGCTTGGTTCTGCCAAACGTCTTCCTAATGTCGCACTGTTTATCTCACAGCTCTGGATCCTCCACGAAACCTGTCCGTCAGTGATGTGAGTCGAAGGAGCGCCATGATTTCCTGGCAGCCCTCCAAGGCTGAAATTGAGAACTATGTGCTGGTGTGCGAGGACAGCAGTGGACAGCGGAAGGTAGGTCGGGGCCACCTGTTTGTTTTTGGAACTACTTCTTACTAAGCCCGGGCCTGTAGTGTAAATTGTGTGATCAGCTGGGACTGAGGTATCTTTGAAACGTTTGTGCAAGTGTGAGAGGGAGAGAAGGTGTCACTTTGTCACCATTTCCTGTTCTCTTGGGGTTTGTCAATAAAGGAGACAATCAAACCTCACAGTTTCCCATCCAAGCTTCTTGCCAACAAGGAACCTTCCTTTTCCTTTAACCTTCTCTTCCCCTTGATCTCCCTGCCCTGGACTCCGATTGCTACAAACTGGTGCAATCTGGTGACCAGTGTTAACAATCATAAACTTTCTAATAATTCCTACACTGTTGAAGCTGATATCAAAGATCAACTACTGTTAGAAGGCAGCATGCCAGATCACTCGGATCATAGAATCATAGAATTTACAGTGCAGGAGGCCATTCAGCCCATAATTCTTAGAGGAGGTAACTAATTGTGTAGATGAAGGTAGAGCAGTTGATGTCGTATGCATGGATTTTAGTAAAGCGTTTGAAAAGTTCCCCATGGTCGGCTCATGAAGAAAGTAAGGAGGTGTGGGATAGAGGGAAATTTGGCCAATTGGATAAGTAACTGGCTATCACATAGAAGACAGAGGGTGGTGGTGGATGGAAAATTTTCAGACTGGTGACCAGTTACCAGCCGTGTACCACAGGGATCAGTGCTGGGTCCTCTGCTATTTGTGATTTCTATCAATGATTTGGAGGAGGGGGCTGAAGGGTGGGTCAGTAAATTTTCTGATGACACCAAGATTGGTGGAGTCGTGGATGAGGTGGAGGGCGTTGTAGGCTGCAAAGAGACATTGATAGGATGCAGAGCTGGGCCGAAAAATGGCAGATGGAGTTTAACCCTGATAAGTGCGAGGTGATTCATTATGGTAGGAAAAATTTGAATGCAGATTACAGGGTCAACGGCAGGGTTCTGAGGAATGTGGAGGAACAGAGAGATCTTGGGGTTAATGTCCACAGATCTCTGAAGGTTGCCACTCAAGTGGATAGAGCCGTGAAAAAGGCTTATAGTGTGTTAGCGTTTATTAACAGGGGGTTGAGTTTAACAGCCGCGGGGTTATACTGCAACTGTACATGACCCTGGTGAGGCCACATTTGGAGTATTGTGTGCAGTTCTGGTCACCTCACTATAGGAAGGATGTGGAAGCATTGGAAAGGGTGCAAAGGAGATTTACCAGGATGCTGCCTGGTTTGCAGGATAGGTCTTATGAGGAAAGGTTGAGGGAGCTAGGGCTTTTCTCTTTGGAGCGGAGGAGGATGAGAGGCAACTTAATAGAGGTTTATAAGATGATGAGGGGGAAGGATAAGTGGACGTTCAGAGACTACTTCCTCGGGTGGATGTAGCTGTTACAAGGGGGCATAACTATAAGATTCAGGGTGGGAGATATAGGAGGGATGTCCGAGGTAGGTTCTTTACTCGGAGAGTGGTTAGGGTGTGGAATGGACTGCCTGCCGTGATAGTGGAGTCGGACACTTTAGGAACTTTCAAGCGGTTATTGGATAGGCACATGGAGCACACCAGAATGACAGGGAGTGGGATAGCTTGATTTTGGTTTCGGACAATGCTCGGCACAACATCGAGGGCTGAAGGGCCTGTTCTGTGCTGTACTGTTCTATATATCTATATCAAGATTGCAGCAGCCCTTTGAAAGAGCACCCCACTCAAACCCATACCTCCACTCTATCATTGTAACCCAGTAACCCCATCTAACTGGATACTGAGGGAAATTTAGCATGGCCAATGCAGGTAACCTGCACATCTTTAGACTGTGGGTAGAAACCAGAGCAGATTCCACACAGGCAGTGACCCCAGCAGGCAATCGACTCTCGGACCCTGGAGTTGTGAAGCAACAGTGCTAACCATGGTGCTAACAGCACCCTCTGTTCTGCACAAACACACACACAGCACTGACTGTGATACAGATCACACTCTGCTCTACACCAACACACACACAGCACTGACTGTGATACAGATCACACTCTGCTCTACACCAACACACACAGCACTGACTGTGATACAGATCACACTCTGCTCTACACCAACACACACACAGCACTGACTGTGATACAGATCACACTCTGCTCTACACCAACACACACACAGCACTGACTGTGATACAGATCACACTCTGCTCTACACCAACACACACACAGCACTGACTGTGATACAGATCACACTCTGCTCTACACCAACACACACACAGCACTGACTGTGATACAGATCACACTCTGCTCTACACCAACACACACAACACTGACTGATACAGATCACACTCTGCTCTACACCAACACACACACAGCACTGACTGTGATACAGATCACACACTGCTCTACCCCAACACACACACAGCACTGACAGTGATACAGATCACACTCTGCTCTACACCAACACACACACAGCACTGACTGTGATACAGATCACACTCTGCTCTACACCAACACAGCACTGACTATGATACAGATCACACCCTGCTCTACACCAACACACACACAGCACTGACTGTGATACAGATCACACTCTGCTCTACACCAACACACACACAGCACTGACTGTGATACAGATCACACTCTGCTCTACACCAACACACACACAGCACTGACTGTGATACAGATCACACTCTGCTCTACACCAACACACACACAGCACTGACTGTGATACAGATCACACTCTGCTCTACACCAACACACACACAGCACTGACTGTGATACAGATCACACTCTGCTCTACACCAACACACACACAGCACTGACTGTGATACAGATCACACTCTGCTCTACACCAACACACACACAGCACTGACTGTGATACAGATCACACTCTGCTCTACACCAACACACACACAGCACTGACTGTGATACAGATCACATTCTGCTCTGCACCAACACACACACACCACTGACTGTGATACAGATCACACTCTGCTCTACACCAACACACACACAGCACTGACTGTGATACAGATCACACTCTGCTCTACACCAATACACACACAGCACTGACTGTGATAGAGATCTCACTCTGCTCTACACCAACACACACACAGCACTGTGTGTGATCCAGATCACACTCTGCTCTACACCAATACACACACAGCACTGACTGTGATAGAGATCTCACTCTGCTCTACACCAACACACACACAGCACTGACTGTGATACAGATCACACTCTGCTCTACACCAACACACACACGGCACTGACTGTGATACAGATCACACTCTGCTCTACACCAACACACACAGCACTGACTGTGATACAGATCACACTCTGCTCTACACCAACACACACACAGCACTGACTGTGATACAGATCACACTCTGCTCTACACCAACACACACACAGCACTGACTGTGATACAGATCACACTCTGCTCTACACCAACACACACACAGCACTGACTGTGATACAGATCACACTCTGCTCTACACCAACACACACACAGCACTGACTGTGATACAGATCTCACTCTGCTCTACACCAACACACACACAGCACAGACTGTGATACAGATCACACGCTGCTCGACACCAACACACACACAGCACTGTGTGGTGAATGTAATATATATGATATGATAATTCACAATGTCTTTGTAAGCGCAGTAGCCTTATCCAACCACTAGGGGGAGTAGCGCTGGGAGTACTCAGGAACTTGTACTGGGCTCCACCCTTGGCTCCGCCCACGACTCCTCCCCTTAGAGGTGCTGTGTAAATACCCTTGTCCAGAGTCAGCCTGAGTTCACTAAGAGTTCATCAACGGGTAACAGGCTGGCTCTGAAGTAAGTCGATTAAAGCCTAGATTCATATCGGAAACACGTGCCTGGTGAATTGATAGTTCCATCAATTTATCGACCTACTACGCCCAGTGTGTCCCTCAATATGCGGACAAACCCCGCCCACTCTTTAGGGCCACACGATTTCCCTGTCAGCCGAGGCACGCCAGGCCTTCGACGGCATCAAGGAGGACATCGCGAAAGCGGTCATGCGGGCGGTGGATGAATCCACTCCATTTCAGGTAGGGAGCGACGCCTCAGAGGTAGCTCCTGCAGCCACGTTAAATCAGGCAGGGAGACCAGTCGCCTTTTTCTCCCGTATCCTCTCCGCTTCAGAACTCCGACACTCCTCAGTCGAGAAAGAAGCGCAAGCCATTGTGGAGGCTATCCGTTACTGGAGGCACTACCTCGCAGGTAGGAGGTTCACCCTCATCACCGATCAAAGATCAGTTACCTTCATGTTCGACAACTCGCAAAGGGGCAAAATTAAAAACGACAAAATTCTGAGGTGGAGGATCGAACTCTCCACCTACAATTACGATATTAAATATTGACCCGGGAAGCTCAACGAGCCTCCGGATGCCCTATCCCGCGGGACATGCGCCAGCGCGCAGATCGACCAATTAAAAGTCATCCACAATGACCTCTGCCACCTGGGGGTCACCCGGCTCGCCCACTACATCAGGGCCCGAAACCTGCCTTTCTCCAACGAGGAGGTAAAAGCGGTCACCAGGGACTGCCCGATCTGTGCGGAGTGCAAACCGCACTTCTATAGACCAGACAGGGCCCACCTGGTCAAGGCTTCTAGGCCCTTTGAATGCCTCACGATTGATTTCAAAGGGCAACTCCCCTCAACTAACAAGAATGTTTACTTTTTAAACGTCGTAGACGAGTTCTCCCATTTCCCATTTGCTATCCCGTGCCCCGACATGACCTCCCACACAGTCATTAGGGCCCTGCATAGCATCTTCACCCTGTTTGGTTTCCCAGCTACGTACACAGCGACCGAGGTTCGTCCTTCATGAGCGACGAGCTGCGTCAGTACCTGCTCGACAAGGGCATCGCCTCGAGCAGGACTACCAGCTACAACCCCAGGGGGAACGGGCAGGTGGAGAGGGAGAACGCGACGGTCTGGAAGACCATCCTACTGACCCTCCGGTCTAGAAAGCTCCAAGTCTCCCAGTGGCAGGAAGTCCTCCCAGACGCGCTCCATGCTATTAGGTCCCTTTTGTGCACGGCGACCAATCAGACCCCTCACGAGAGGCTCTTCATTTTTTTCCAGGGGCACTACCATGGGGGTCTCACTTCCGGCATGGCTGAGGACGCCGGGCCCCGTACTTCTGAGGAAACACGTCAGGGCACACAAAACCGACCCCCTTGTTGAGAAGGTGCGCCTGCTCCACTCCAACCCCCAGCACGCATTCGTCGAGTTCCCTGACGGCCGTCAGGACACTGTATCACTCCGGGATCTGGCACCCGCCGGATCCAGCACCCTCTCTACCCCCACAGAAGGACCTCTCACCCTACACCCCATGCTGCCGCCCCCTTGCGCTCCCGAGCCCACAAGCTCGCTCCACCAGTTCCGCGCACCCGCGCCGGCCAGCCCCCAGCGCCCCAGTCTCCGGTCGAACCAGGAGAGTATGAAGCTCGGATACAACCCTCCCTGGAGTCCGCCATCGTACCCCAGCACACAGTACCCATCCAGCCACCGCAAAAGGCTGCAACCCCGGTGCTCCGCAAATCCGATACAATTCGGCCACCGGACAGACTGACTTTATAGACCACCACCCCCGCCGGACTTGATTTTTTTGCAGGGGGTGAATGTGGTGAATGTAATATAGATGTATATATGTTAATTCACACTGTCTTTGTAAGCGCAGTAGCGTTATCCAACCACTAGGGGGAGTAGCTCTGGGAGTACTCAGGAACTTGTACTGGGCTCCACCCTTGACTCCGCCCACGACTCCTCTCCCTAGTGCTGCTGTATAAATACCCTTGTCCAGAGTCAGCCTGACTTCACTAAGAGTTCATCAACGGGTAACAGGCTGGCTCTGAAGTAAGTTGATTAAAGCCTAGATTCATATCGGAAACACGTGTCTGGTGAATTGATGGTTCCATCAATCTCACTGTGATACAGATCACACTCTGCTCTACAGCAACACACACACAGCACTGACTGTGATACAGATCACACTCTTCTCTACACCAACACAGCACTGACTGTGATACAGATCACACTCTGCTCTACACCAACACACATACAGCACTGACTGTGATACAGATCACACTCTGCTCTACACCAACACACACACAGCACTGACTGTGATACAGATCACACTCTGCTCTACACCAACACACACACAGCACTGACTGTGATACAGATCACACTCTGCTCTACACCAACACACACACAGCACTGACTGTGATACAGATCACACTCTGCTCTACACCAACACACACACAGCACTGACTGTGATACAGATCACACTCTGCTCTACACCAACACACACAGCACTGACTGTGATACAGATCACACTCTGCTCTACACCAACACGCACACAGCACTGACTGTGATACAGATCACACTCTGCTCTACACCAACACACACACAGCACTGACTGTGATACAGATCACACACTGCTCTACCCCAACACACACACAGCACTGACAGTGATACAGATCACACTCTGCTCTACACCAACACACACACAGCACTGACTATGATACAGATCACACCCTGCTCTACACCAACACACACACAGCACTGACTGTGATACAGATCACACTCTGCTCTACACCAACACACACACAGCACTGACTGTGATACAGATCACACTCTGCTCTACACCAACACACACACAGCACTGACTGTGATACAGATCACACTCTGCTCTACACCAACACACACACAGCACTGACTGTGATACAGATCACACTCTGCTCTACACCAACACACACACAGCACTGACTGTGATACAGATCACACTCTGCTCTACACCAACACACACACAGCACTGACTGTGATACAGATCACACTCTGCTCTACACCAACACACACACAGCACTGACTGTGATACAGATCACACTCTGCTCTACACCAACACACACACAGCACTGACTGTGATACAGATCACACTCTGCTCTACACCAACACACACACAGCACTGACTGTGATACAGATCACACTCTGCTCTACACCAACACACACACAGCACTGACTGTGATACAGATCACATTCTGCTCTGCACCAACACACACACAGCACTGACTGTGATACAGATCACACTCTGCTCTACACCAACACACACACAGCACTGACTGTGATACAGATCACACTCTGCTCTACACCAATACACACACAGCACTGACTGTGATAGAGATCTCACTCTGCTCTACACCAACACACACACAGCACTGTGTGTGATCCAGATCACACTCTGCTCTACACCAATACACACACAGCACTGACTGTGATAGAGATCTCACTCTGCTCTACACCAACACACACACAGCACTGACTGTGATACAGATCACACTCTGCTCTACACCAACACACACACGGCACTGACTGTGATACAGATCACACTCTGCTCTACACCAACACACACAGCACTGACTGTGATACAGATCACACTCTGCTCTACACCAACACACACACAGCACTGACTGTGATACAGATCACACTCTGCTCTACACCAACACACACACAGCACTGACTGTGATACAGATCTCACTCTGCTCTACACCAACACACACACAGCACAGACTGTGATACAGATCACACGCTGCTCGACACCAACACACACACAGCACTGTGTGGTGAATGTAATATATATGATATGATAATTCACAATGTCTTTGTAAGCGCAGTAGCCTTATCCAACCACTAGGGGGAGTAGCGCTGGGAGTACTCAGGAACTTGTACTGGGCTCCACCCTTGGCTCCGCCCACGACTCCTCCCCTTAGAGGTGCTGTGTAAATACCCTTGTCCAGAGTCAGCCTGAGTTCACTAAGAGTTCATCAACGGGTAACAGGCTGGCTCTGAAGTAAGTCGATTAAAGCCTAGATTCATATCGGAAACACGTGCCTGGTGAATTGATGGTTCCATCAATTTATCGACCTACTACGCCCAGTGTGTCCCTCAATATGCGGACAAACCCCGCCCACTCTTTAGGGCCACACGATTTCCCTGTCAGCCGAGGCACGCCAGGCCTTCGACGGCATCAAGGAGGACATCGCGAAAGCGGTCATGCGGGCGGTGGATGAATCCACTCCATTTCAGGTAGGGAGCGACGCCTCAGAGGTAGCTCCTGCAGCCACGTTAAATCAGGCAGGGAGACCAGTCGCCTTTTTCTCCCGTACCCTCTCCGCTTCAGAACTCCGACACTCCTCAGTCGAGAAAGAAGCGCAAGCCATTGTGGAGGCTATCCGTTACTGGAGGCACTACCTCGCAGGTAGGAGGTTCACCCTCATCACCGATCAAAGATCAGTTACCTTCATGTTCGACAACTCGCAAAGGGGCAAAATTAAAAACGACAAAATTCTGAGGTGGAGGATCGAACTCTCCACCTACAATTACGATATTAAATATTGACCCGGGAAGCTCAACAAGCCTCCGGATGCCCTATCCCGCGGGACATGCGCCAGCGCGCAGATCGACCAATTAAAAGTCATCCACAATGACCTCTGCCACCTGGGGGTCACCCGGCTCGCCCACTACATCAGGGCCCGAAACCTGCCTTTCTCCAACGAGGAGGTAAAAGCGGTCACCAGGGACTGCCCGATCTGTGCGGAGTGCAAACCGCACTTCTATAGACCAGACAGGGCCCACCTGGTCAAGGCTTCTAGGCCCTTTGAATGCCTCACGATTGATTTCAAAGGGCAACTCCCCTCAACTAACAAGAATGTTTACTTTTTAAACGTCGTAGACGAGTTCTCCCATTTCCCATTTGCTATCCCGTGCCCCGACATGACCTCCAACACAGTCATTAGGGCCCTGCATAGCATCTTCACCCTGTTTGGTTTCCCCAGCTACACACACAGCGACCGAGGTTCGTCCTTCATGAGCGACGAGCTGCGTCAGTACCTGCTCGACAAGGGCATCGCCTCGAGCAGGACTACCAGCTACAACCCCAGGGGGAACGGGCAGGTGGAAAGGGAGAACGCGACGGTCTGGAAGACCATCCTACTGACCCTCCGGTCTAGAAAGCTCCAAGTCTCCCAGTGGCAGGAAGTCCTCCCAGACGCGCTCCATGCTATTAGGTCCCTTTTGTGCACGGCGACCAATCAGACCCCTCACGAGAGGCTCTTCATTTTTTTCCAGGGGCACTACCATGGGGGTCTCACTTCCGGCATGGCTGAGGACGCCGGGCCCCGTACTTCTGAGGAAACACGTCAGGGCACACAAAACCGACCCCCTTGTTGAGAAGGTGCGCCTGCTCCACTCCAACCCCCAGCACGCATTCGTCGAGTTCCCTGACGGCCGTCAGGACACTGTATCACTCCGGGATCTGGCACCCGCCGGATCCAGCGCCCCCTCTACCCCCATAGAATGACCTCTCACCCTACACCCCATGCTGCCGCCCCCTTGCGCTCCCGAGCCCACAAGCTCGCTCCACCAGTTCCGCGCACCCGCGCCGGCCAGCCCCCAGCGCCCCAGTCTCCGGTCGAACCAGGAGAGTATGAAGCTCGGATACAACCCTCCCTGGAGTCCGCCATCGTACCCCAGCACACAGTACCCATCCAGCCACCGCAAAAGGCTGCAACCCCGGTGCTCCGCAAATCCGATACAATTCGGCCACCGGACAGACTGACTTTATAGACCACCACCCCCGCCGGACTTGATTTTTTTGCAGGGGGTGAATGTGGTGAATGTAATATAGATGTATATATGTTAATTCACACTGTCTTTGTAAGCGCAGTAGCGTTATCCAACCACTAGGGGGAGTAGCTCTGGGAGTACTCAGGAACTTGTACTGGGCTCCACCCTTGACTCCGCCCACGACTCCTCTCCCTAGTGCTGCTGTATAAATACCCTTGTCCAGAGTCAGCCTGAGTTCACTAAGAGTTCATCAACGGGTAACAGGCTGGCTCTGAAGTAAGTTGATTAAAGCCTAGATTCATATCGGAAACACGTGTCTGGTGAATTGATGGTTCCATCAATCTCACTGTGATACAGATCACACTCTGCTCTACAGCAACACACACACAGCACTGACTGTGATACAGATCACACTCTTCTCTACACCAACACAGCACTGACTGTGATACAGATCACACTCTGCTCTACACCAACACACATACAGCACTGACTGTGATACAGATCACACTCTGCTCTACACCAACACACACACAGCACTGACTGTGATACAGATCACACTCTGCTCTACACCAACACACACACAGCACTGACTGTGATACAGATCACACTCTGCTCTACACCAACACACACACAGCACTGACTGTGATACAGATCACACTCTGCTCTACACCAACACACACACAGCACTGACTGTGATACAGATCACACTCTGCTCTACACCAACACACACACAGCACTGACTGTGATACAGATCACACTCTGCTCTACACCAACACACACACAGCACTGACTGTGATACAGATCACACTCTGCTCTACACCAACACACACAGCACTGACTGTGATACAGATCACACTCTGCTCTACACCAACACGCACACAGCACTGACTGTGATACAGATCACACTCTGCTCTACACCAACACAGCACTGACTGTGATACAGATCACACTCTGCTCTACACCAACACACACAACACTGACTGATACAGATCACACTCTGCTCTACACCAACACACACACAGCACTGACTGTGATACAGATCTCACTCTGCTCTACACCAACACACACACAGCACAGACTGTGATACAGATCACACGCTGCTCGACACCAACACACACACAGCACTGTGTGGTGAATGTAATATATATGATATGATAATTCACAATGTCTTTGTAAGCGCAGTAGCCTTATCCAACCACTAGGGGGAGTAGCGCTGGGAGTACTCAGGAACTTGTACTGGGCTCCACCCTTGGCTCCGCCCACGACTCCTCCCCTTAGAGGTGCTGTGTAAATACCCTTGTCCAGAGTCAGCCTGAGTTCACTAAGAGTTCATCAACGGGTAACAGGCTGGCTCTGAAGTAAGTCGATTAAAGCCTAGATTCATATCGGAAACACGTGCCTGGTGAATTGATGGTTCCATCAATTTATCGACCTACTACGCCCAGTGTGTCCCTCAATATGCGGACAAACCCCGCCCACTCTTTAGGGCCACACGATTTCCCTGTCAGCCGAGGCACGCCAGGCCTTCGACGGCATCAAGGAGGACATCGCGAAAGCGGTCATGCGGGCGGTGGATGAATCCACTCCATTTCAGGTAGGGAGCGACGCCTCAGAGGTAGCTCCTGCAGCCACGTTAAATCAGGCAGGGAGACCAGTCGCCTTTTTCTCCCGTACCCTCTCCGCTTCAGAACTCCGACACTCCTCAGTCGAGAAAGAAGCGCAAGCCATTGTGGAGGCTATCCGTTACTGGAGGCACTACCTCGCAGGTAGGAGGTTCACCCTCATCACCGATCAAAGATCAGTTACCTTCATGTTCGACAACTCGCAAAGGGGCAAAATTAAAAACGACAAAATTCTGAGGTGGAGGATCGAACTCTCCACCTACAATTACGATATTAAATATTGACCCGGGAAGCTCAACAAGCCTCCGGATGCCCTATCCCGCGGGACATGCGCCAGCGCGCAGATCGACCAATTAAAAGTCATCCACAATGACCTCTGCCACCTGGGGGTCACCCGGCTCGCCCACTACATCAGGGCCCGAAACCTGCCTTTCTCCAACGAGGAGGTAAAAGCGGTCACCAGGGACTGCCCGATCTGTGCGGAGTGCAAACCGCACTTCTATAGACCAGACAGGGCCCACCTGGTCAAGGCTTCTAGGCCCTTTGAATGCCTCACGATTGATTTCAAAGGGCAACTCCCCTCAACTAACAAGAATGTTTACTTTTTAAACGTCGTAGACGAGTTCTCCCATTTCCCATTTGCTATCCCGTGCCCCGACATGACCTCCAACACAGTCATTAGGGCCCTGCATAGCATCTTCACCCTGTTTGGTTTCCCCAGCTACACACACAGCGACCGAGGTTCGTCCTTCATGAGCGACGAGCTGCGTCAGTACCTGCTCGACAAGGGCATCGCCTCGAGCAGGACTACCAGCTACAACCCCAGGGGGAACGGGCAGGTGGAAAGGGAGAACGCGACGGTCTGGAAGACCATCCTACTGACCCTCCGGTCTAGAAAGCTCCAAGTCTCCCAGTGGCAGGAAGTCCTCCCAGACGCGCTCCATGCTATTAGGTCCCTTTTGTGCACGGCGACCAATCAGACCCCTCACGAGAGGCTCTTCATTTTTTTCCAGGGGCACTACCATGGGGGTCTCACTTCCGGCATGGCTGAGGACGCCGGGCCCCGTACTTCTGAGGAAACACGTCAGGGCACACAAAACCGACCCCCTTGTTGAGAAGGTGCGCCTGCTCCACTCCAACCCCCAGCACGCATTCGTCGAGTTCCCTGACGGCCGTCAGGACACTGTATCACTCCGGGATCTGGCACCCGCCGGATCCAGCGCCCCCTCTACCCCCATAGAATGACCTCTCACCCTACACCCCATGCTGCCGCCCCCTTGCGCTCCCGAGCCCACAAGCTCGCTCCACCAGTTCCGCGCACCCGCGCCGGCCAGCCCCCAGCGCCCCAGTCTCCGGTCGAACCAGGAGAGTATGAAGCTCGGATACAACCCTCCCTGGAGTCCGCCATCGTACCCCAGCACACAGTACCCATCCAGCCACCGCAAAAGGCTGCAACCCCGGTGCTCCGCAAATCCGATACAATTCGGCCACCGGACAGACTGACTTTATAGACCACCACCCCCGCCGGACTTGATTTTTTTGCAGGGGGTGAATGTGGTGAATGTAATATAGATGTATATATGTTAATTCACACTGTCTTTGTAAGCGCAGTAGCGTTATCCAACCACTAGGGGGAGTAGCTCTGGGAGTACTCAGGAACTTGTACTGGGCTCCACCCTTGACTCCGCCCACGACTCCTCTCCCTAGTGCTGCTGTATAAATACCCTTGTCCAGAGTCAGCCTGAGTTCACTAAGAGTTCATCAACGGGTAACAGGCTGGCTCTGAAGTAAGTTGATTAAAGCCTAGATTCATATCGGAAACACGTGTCTGGTGAATTGATGGTTCCATCAATCTCACTGTGATACAGATCACACTCTGCTCTACAGCAACACACACACAGCACTGACTGTGATACAGATCACACTCTTCTCTACACCAACACAGCACTGACTGTGATACAGATCACACTCTGCTCTACACCAACACACATACAGCACTGACTGTGATACAGATCACACTCTGCTCTACACCAACACACACACAGCACTGACTGTGATACAGATCACACTCTGCTCTACACCAACACACACACAGCACTGACTGTGATACAGATCACACTCTGCTCTACACCAACACACACACAGCACTGACTGTGATACAGATCACACTCTGCTCTACACCAACACACACACAGCACTGACTGTGATACAGATCACACTCTGCTCTACACCAACACACACAACACTGACTGATACAGATCACACTCTGCTCTACACCAACACACACAACACTGACTGATACAGATCACACTCTGCTCTACACCAACACACACACAGCACTGACTGTGATACAGATCACACACTGCTCTACCCCAACACACACACAGCACTGACAGTGATACAGATCACACTCTGCTCTACACCAACACACACACAGCACTGACTGTGATACAGATCACACTCTGCTCTACACCAACACAGCACTGACTATGATACAGATCACACCCTGCTCTACACCAACACACACACAGCACTGACTGTGATACAGATCACACTCTGCTCTACACCAACACACACACAGCACTGACTGTGATACAGATCACACTCTGCTCTACACCAACACACACAGCACTGACTGTGATACAGATCACACTCTGCTCTACACCAACACACACACAGCACTGACTGTGATACAGATCACACTCTGCTCTACCCCAACACACACACAGCCCTGACTGTGATACAGATCACACTCTGCTCTACACCAACACACACACAGCACTGACTGTGATACAGATCACACTCTGCTCTACAGCAACACACACACAGCACTGACTGTGATACAGATCACACTCTGCTCTACAGCAACACACACACAGCACTGACTGTGATACAGATCACACTCTGCTCTACACCAACACACACAGCACTGACTGTGATACAGATCACACTCTGCTCTACACCAACACACACACAGCACTGACTGAGATACAGATCACACTCTGCTCTACACCAACACACACACAGCACTGACTGTGATACAGATCACACTCTGCTCTACACCAACACACACACAGCACTGACTGTGATACAGATCACACTCTGCTCTCCCCGAACACAGCACTGACTGTGATACAGATCACACTCTGCTCTACACCAACACAGCACTGACTGTGATACAGATCACACTCTGCTCTACACCAACACACACACAGCACTGACTGTGATACAGATCACACTCTGCTCTACACCAACACACACAGCACTGACTGTGATACAGATCACACTCTGCTCTACACCAACACACACACAGCACTGACTGTGATACAGATCACACTCTGCTCTACACCAACACACACACAGCACTGACTGTGATACAGATCACACTCTGTTCTACACCAACACACACACAGCACTGACTGTGATACAGATCACACTCTGCTCTACACCAACACACACACAGCACTGACTGTGATACAGATCACACTCTGCTCTACACCAACACACACACAGCACTGACTGTGATACAGATCACACTCTGCTCTACACCAACACACACACAGCACTGACTGTGATACAGATCACACTCTGCTCTACACCAACACACACACAGCACTGACTGTGATACAGATCACACTCTGCTCTACACCAACACACACACAGCACTGACTGTGATACAGATCACACTCTGCTCTACACCAACACACACACAGCACTGACTGTGATACAGATCACACTCTGCTCTACACCAACACAGCACTGACTGTGATACAGATCACACTCTGCTCTACAGCAACACACACACAGCACTGACTGTGATACAGATCACACTCTGCTCTACACCAACACACACACAGCACTGACTGTGATACAGATCGCACTCTGCTCTACACCAACACACACACAGCACTGACTGTGATACAGATCACACTCTGCTCTACAGCAACACACACACAGCACTGACTGTGATACAGATCACACTCTGCTCTACACCAACACGCACACAGCACTGACTATGATACAGATCACACTCTGCTCTACACCAACACACACACAGCACTGACTGTGATACAGATCACACTCTGCTCTACACCAACACACACACAGCACTGACTGTGATACAGATCACACTCTGCTCTACACCAACACACACACAGCACTGACTGTGATACAGATCACACTCTGTTCTACACCAACACACACACAGCACTGACTGTGATACAGATCACACTCTGCTCTACACCAACACACACACAGCACTGACTGTGATACAGATCACACTCTGCTCTACACCAACACACACACAGCACTGACTGTGATACAGATCACACTCTGCTCTACACCAACACACACAGCACTGACTGTGATACAGATCACACTCTGCTCTACACCAACACAGCACTGACTGTGATACAGATCTCACTCTGCTCTACACCAACACACACACAGCACTGACTGTGATACAGATCACACTCTGCTCTACACCAACACACACACAGCACTGACTGTGATACAGATCACACGCTGCTCTACACCAACACACACACAGCACTGACTGTGATACAGATCACACTCTGCTCTACACCAACACACACACAGCACTGACTGTGATACAGATCACACTCTGCTCTATACCAACACAGACACAGCACTGACTGTGATACAGATCACACTCTGCTCTATACCAACACAGACACAGCACTGACTGTGATACAGATCACACTCTGCTCTACACCAACACACACACAGCACTGACTGTGATACAGATCACACTCTGCTCTACACCAACACACACAGCACTGACTGTGATACAGATCACACTCTGCTCTACACCAACACACACAGCACTGACTGTGATACAGATCACACTCTGCTCTACACCAACACACACACAGCACTGACTGTGATACAGATCACACCCTGCTCTACACCAACACACACACAGCACTGACTGTGATACAGATCACACTCTGCTCTACACCAACACACACACAGCACTGACTGTGATACAGATCACACTCTGCTCTACACCAACACACACACAGCACTGACTGTGATACAGATCACACTCTGCTCTACACCAACACACACACGGCACTGACTGTGATACAGATCGCACTCTGCTCTACACCAACACACACACGGCACTGACTGTGATACAGATCACACTCTGCTCTACCCCAACACACACACAGCACTGACTGTGATACAGATCACACTCTGCTCTACACCAACACACACACAGCACTGACTGTGATACAGATCACACTCTGCTCTACACCAACACACACACGGCACTGACTGTGATACAGATCACACTCTGCTCTACACCAACACACACACAGCACTGACTGTGATACAGATCACACTCTGCTCTACACCAACACAGCACTGACTGTGATACAGATCACACTCTGCTCTACCCCAACACACACACAGCACTGACTGTGATACAGATCACACTCTGCTCTTCACCAACACACACACAGCACTGACTGTGATACAGATCACACTCTGCTCTACACCAACACACACACAGCACTGACTGTGATACAGATCACACTCTGCTCTACACCAACACACACAGCACTGACTGTGATACAGATCACACTCTGCTCTACACCAACACACACACAGCACAGACTGTGATACAGATCACACTCTGCTCTACACCAACACAGACAGCACTGACTGTGATACAGATCACACTCTGCTCTACACCAACACACACAGCACTGACTGTGATACAGATCACACTCTGCTCTACACCAACACAGCACTGACTATGATACAGATCACACCCTGCTCTACAGCAACACACACACAGCACTGACTGTGATACAGATCACACTCTGCTCTACACCAACACACACACAGCACTGACTGTGATACAGATCACACTCTGCTCTACACCAACACAGCACTGACTGTGATACAGATCACACTCTGCTCTACACCAACACACACACAGCACTGTGTGTGATACAGATCTCACTCTGCTCTACACCAACACACACACAGCACTGACTGTGATACAGATCACACTCTGCTCTACACCAACACACACACAGCACTGACTGTGATACAGATCTCACTCTGCTCTACACCAACACACACACAGCACTGACTGTGATACAGATCACACTCTGCTCTACACCAACACACACACAGCACTGACTGTGATACAGATCACACTCTGCTCTACACCAACACACACACAGCACTGACTGTGATACAGATCACACTCTGCTCTACACCAACACACACACAGCACTGACTGTGATACAGATCACACTCTGCTCTACACCAACACACACACAGCACTGACTGTGATCCAGATCACACTCTGCTCTACACCAACACACACACAGCACTGACTGTGATACAGATCACACTCTGCTCTACAGCAACACACACACAGCACTGACTGTGATACAGATCACACTCTGCTCTACACCAACACAGCACTGACTCTGATACAGATCACACCCTGCTCTACACCAACACACACACAGCACTGACTGTGATACAGATCACACTCTGCTCTACACCAACACACACACAGCACTGACTGTGATACAGATCGCACTCTGGTGAGCACGAGTGTGAGAACTGAACTCTTCAAGTTTCTAATTGAAAGCAGAAACGCTGTCCTTGTAGCAATGTCAGCCATACTGCCACCCTGGGTTAAACCGACAGTTCCTCCTCTGTTTTGAATTGGCATTCTTGGGCATTCCCATCCAGGGTGCAGAACTGAAATGGAACTGATGTTGAGACGCATCTATAATGCCTTGCTGTCCATAAAATGAAAGCAAGAGTGGAAAAATTGCTGATTGCTTCAAGTTAGCATCACTGTGATGGAGCCTGACATATAAGCCAAGCTGTTCCATCTCATTCATTACAAAAATCTCTGTGAGAATTTAATGAACATTGCCAAAGTGTAGTCCAGCCAGGCGTCGGGCCACTGGTTGATTTTTGCGAGAATATCCAGATATCCCTTGACATTAAACGCAAGGGCGCAGTAATTGGGATCAAAAAGACATCAGGGCAATCAGCAAAGAAAAGGGCTCCACTGAACACCAAGGCAGGGACAATCATCACCAATGCAATAAGCAGTTGGAGAGATTGTACAATACTACCTGAAGTTATATTCTCGGGGAAACACTTACCACAGAAGCTCTAGACGCCATAGAAAGCCGGCCTGTCATAACAGAGTGGGATGCTGTATGTACAGCGGAGGGGCTGAGCAAAGCAATCGATTCTACTGCCATGGCGAAAACTCAATCTGCTGATGCTGTACAGTCTCAAATCATAAAACACAGGAAACTGGCACTCCTGCACAGGAGGGAGCAGGCAGTGTGTGCGTGTGTCTGTGAATGTGAGTGTCTGCTTGTGTATGTCTGTGAATTTGTCTGTGTCTGAGTATGTGTGTCTCTGTGTGTGAGTATGTGTGTGTATCTGTGTGTGAGTATGTGTGTGAGTATGTGTGTGTGTGTCTGTGTGTGAGTATGTGTGTGTGTCTGTGTGTGAGTATGTGTCTCCAATCCCCTAGGAGACCCCAATGAGTGCCGCTGCGTCTGGTCTCCATTTGTGGAGCCGAGTACTGAATGGTACTCGCCCGAGGTCTCCAATTAGATCCCACGCCTTGGTTAGATCTCGGGAACGCATATTAGAGTGAGACTAGCTGTCTCATTCTAATACTCTGATTTACCACAATGTCCACAATGGGATCTCCCGGCATCAACCGGTTGTGTTGCACTCAAAAAGTAGCGCAGTGCAATGCCCGCCCTATGTGTCTGCATGTGTGTGTGCCTGGGTGTGAGTCTGTCTGTGTATATGTGAATTTGTCTGTGTGTGTGTGTGCTTCTGTCTTTGGTTCTGTATTTCTGTCTCTTTGTTTGTGTGTGTTAGCATGTGTGTGTCTGTTTGTGTGTCCCTATGTGTGTCCCCGTCTGTGTTTGAATGTGTGCGCATGTACGTGTCCAATCTCTGTATGTGTGTTTGAGTTTGCATGTGAGTGTCTGTGTGAGTGTGTGTCTGTGTGTCAATGTCTGCGTGTGATCGCGTCTGTGTGTGATTGTGTCTGTGTGTCTACGTGTGTGTCCGTCTGTGCTTGAGTGTGTGCGCATATACGTATCTGTCTCTGTATGTGTGTTTGAGTCTGTGGGCGTGTGTGTTTGTATGTGTGAGTGTGTGTGACTGTATGTGTGCGTGTGTAGTATGCGTGCTTGTCTGTGTTTGTGTGTGCCTGTTTGTGTGTGCACGCATGTTTGTATGTGTGCTTGTCTGTTTATGTGCCTGTTTGTGTGCACGTGTATGTGCATGTTTGTATGTGTCTGTGTTTGAGTGTGTGTTCGTCTGTGTGTGTGTGATATCATTGTCACCCTTTACAAGAACAAGGATGACCCAATAATTGTAATAACTGTCGCTGCATCTCCCTGCATCATATGGAAAATATTTTTCCATGTTGCCCTTGTCAGACTGCAGATCCTGTCTGAACACATCTACCAGGAATCCCAAGTTGGTGTCAGGACTGGGGATCTACACTTGACATGATCTGCTCAATCCGACAGCTACACGTGAAATGCTGTCATTACTTTTTATGGGAGAAAGTTTCACCTTTTATGTGAAGGACAGTTGCCTGTCTACTCTCCTGACTGGGCTCGCTCTAATTTTTATGTTGTGTTCCCCTGTCCTAGACTTGTCTCCTGCAAAGTGTGCACGCCATGTTTAAACGTTAGCAGTCTGAGTATCAGAGCTGTCTATGAATGGAAGTTCTGCAGGGTGGGATCTAGGGTTTTTCTGGGAAATGACTGAGATCGGGCCCTGATGTGTTGTTTCTCTCACACACTCTTACAGGAGCTGATACTGGATGCAGAGGATACTTGGATTCAACTGGAGGGCCTGTCAGAAATGACTACGTACTCTCTGAGACTCCAGTCCGCACACGGCGCCATGAGAAGTGCAGCAGAAAACACCTCATTCACAACAGGTATGGGTGGTGTGAATGTGCAAACATGCCTTTCTCCGGCCTGAGGACAGGAATCCATCTGACACAAAGATGTCAAAGAGAAAACGCTGGAAGATGCAGAAAGTTGTGTCTAATATAATCTGTTAAACAATAACTCACTAAAATAAGTTCTGGAATGTTCTCCTTGGATGTTTCCACCTCTAGCCTCATCATCTAACATGCTCCCCAGAACCATAAAAGCATAGAATTCCTACAGTGCCCATTCAGCCCATTGAGTTTGCACCAACCCTTGGAAAGAACAGCCTGTCTAGACCCATTCCCCCACCCTATCCCTGTAACCCCACCCAACCTGCACATCCCTGAACACCAAGGGGCAATTGATCATGGCCAGTCCACCTCACCTGCACATCGTGGGACTGTGGGAGGAAACCGGAACACCCGGAGGAAAGGGCTATGGGGAGAGAGCGGGTAAATGGAGTTGAAATCAACCATTATTGAATGGTGGAGTGGACTCGATGGGCCGAATGGCCTTACTTCCACTCCTATGTCTTATGGTCTAAAGCCACACAGACACGGGGAGAATGAGCAGACTCCGCACAAACAGTGACCCAAGGGCAGAGTCAAACCAGGGTCCGTGGTGCTGGGAGGCAGCAGAGATAACCACTGTGCCACCATGATTCCTCAAACCTTCCTCTTTGACCTTCCTGCCCGTGTCTTTGTATCGCCTCATGTTGCTTGGTGTCAAACTTTGATTCATCTTGCAAGAGTTTATCACGTTATAAAGCACTATATAAATACAAGTTGGTGTTGTAGTTTATAGGTGTATGACTGACCTTTCTGGCATCATTGGCCTGTTATTTATAATAATAATCTTTATTATTGTCACATTAGGTTTACATTAACACTGCAATGAACTTACTGTGAAAAGCCCCTAGTTGCCACATTCCTGTTTGGGTACACGGAGGGAGAATTCAGAATGTCCAAATTACCTAACAGCACATCTTTCAGGACTTGTGGGAGGAAACCGGGGCACCGGAGGAAACCCACGCAGACACGGGGAGAACATGCAGACTCCGCACAGTGACACAAGCCGGGAATCGAACCTCGGACCCTGGTGCTGTGAAGCAATAGTGCTGCCCACTGTGCTACCGTGCCGCCCAAAATTTAAATCCATGAAGCTGACTCAAGGAGATTTAAATTGTTTAGATTAGAAAGATCTCGGGGTGAATTCTCTGCCAGCGGGATTCTCCGTTCCACCGGCAGCTCATTTCTGCCCGTGGGTTTCCCAGTGGCTTGGCTGCTTACAAAAGGAACTCCCATTGGCCAGCGGTGGAAACAGAGAATCCCGCTGCCATTGACGGCGCACCGCCGTGAAAGAGGCGGGTAGGGAGGCAGAGAATTCACTCCCTCATTTGGATCTGAGCAAAGGTCAGACAAGCGCTGTGGAATTTGCAAAGTGGTAAAGAATTCAAGAAAAGATCATTTATATGTTCAAGATGTCAATGAAAGGATGGGAACGCAAAACGTCACCATCATATCGGCACCCCCCCCAAAAAAAAACCTCAAATGTATCTCAATTTCATCAAATTCAAATTCCACCAAATCTCCAATTTTTGTCAACCCCCTATGTTAGAAGCCTATACCTTGTCTTTAATTGTTGAAGTGTTGAGTATTAAATGGAGATTTGCTTGAACCTGTATCAATGGGCAGACAGTGAAACTGTTGTTTTTGGGTTGGAAAGCGCATGCTTGTAATTCTATAAATAAATGGATATAAGTGTGCAAAGATTGGCTTTCTGGGATAAAGCTTTTCCATCTCGGGGGGGGGGGGGGGGGGGGGGGGGGGGGTCCCCCTCTGGGTCCCTGCCTGCTCCTGCCCGCCCTGTCACGAACATACACGGCAATTTTACCTTGAGGCATGCAAGTCCTTGGATGTGGAGCCCACCTTTGACACAACTGAAGCCCTTAAGTGGACAATTATTGGGGAAGCAAGATCTTGTCATCCAAATAATAGGCCTGTATCTTTGTAAACCCTTTCCCCTCAAAACATTATCAATCTCAGATTTGAAATGAGCTATCTTCATGTGAGATAGTTCCACATCCATCTGAAGGGTTGTTTTTCTGAAAGGCATCCCAGGACCAAGCCCTTGCACCTTCCCAACATCCTCAACCTCAAATGGGCAATGGGGGAGTCTGGGTATTGGGCTAAGATGTGATGTGACCACAATAAACTGATCTTTCCTGCCATATTTCCCAGGTATAAATATTGGCCTGTGTGATTGTGGTAGAGTCCCTGATGGCACTGAGATTATAGCTGAGTAATGAGTTAGTGCCTTCAGAAAGTTGGTGAGAAAGTGTGTGCAAATATTATACAGCCACGTTGCTCACAAGTCAAAAAAAAGACAACACTGAAATTGCAGAATTATTACTGAATTCAATTTGCTTTTGCCTCGATCCCTAATCCCACAGACTCACAACACTATGCATAAAGAATTTCTCCTGATCTCTAGTCCAAATTTCTTACTTTATATTTTATTTGGCTCCTCGTTCTTCTCTTCCAATCAGTCTGCTTCTCTCTGCCCCATAACCATGCTTTCATATACTTAATAGCTTCTTTATAATCACTCCATAATCTGCTTAATTCCCACTTGTTTGGTCTGGATTTCATACTCCGTGGGGAATGAACAATGTTCAGCGTTAAACTTGCTAAAATCTGTGGCTTTTCAGTTGAGATATTTATTCATCCACTTGCATTTCAGCATCTTGCCTTCCACTGTGATCGGAGAAACATGTGAAAGGCCCAAGAAAAAGCGGGGCTCTTTAACCAACCAGGTTGAACAATTCTTAGTGAGACGCACAGACTCTAAATTAGGAAATATAAAAGCAGAAAGTAAAAATTGGATTTAAATAATGTAAAAACAAACAGGATGGGACGAAAATAGCCAGAACAATGTTTTTTTAAAAAGCTGAAACAGTCATTTATTCTGAGGGGATGGGACTCCATACTCATATTAAAAAGAAACAAATTTGAAGCAGAAAGGTTGGTCAGTATGAGTGATGACTTAGAGCAGTGGTTCCCACACCTTTTTTATAGGTGTTCCCACACCTTTACACTATGAAAGAAGTTTGAGCAACTCCTATTTTCTCTACCTTCTTCCCTGACTGGGAACTTCAGGCACAACGGGACCTGCATCAAAAGCATGGGCCTGAGCAACATTTAAAAATCTCAACCACGCATGTGCGGCTCTTTCCCGCTCTGCGCATGTGCGACTCTTTCCCGGTCTGCGCATGTGCGGTTCTTTCCCGGTCTGCGCATGTGCAGCTCTTTCCCGGTCTGCGCATGTGCGCCTGGGCCCATGGGAAATGCAAATCATTGAGCTGAAGAGAGGATTAGTTTGAGATTAATTACATGAATTTTGAATCTTTTCAACCATTGACTTAGCATGGCTTGGAAACTCAGTCACCTCTGAATGTCCCAGTCCAACTCTTCAGGTGGTTTTTAGTGCAGAGTGAAAGGGCAAGTCCAAAAATGTGCCAACTCAATGGGGTTACGGGGATAGGGTAGGGGAGAGGGCCGAGTCCTCTTTCAGAGGGTCGGTGTGGACTCGATGGGCTGAATGGCCTCCTGCTGCACTGTAGAGATTCACTAGTTACACACCCTGCGGTGGAGCAATGCAGGTATTTCTAGGTTTAATTGTGCATGTGTATAATTCAGGAATTGTTGTCAGATATAACACCGAGCGTGGGCAGTCTCAGTATCACTTATCTCAAATTTTAATGCAGAAATTAATTTCCATATTCTGAGGAGGGCTAGTAAGGTCTGAACGTTGTAAATCCACTCCTTGCTACTGTTTAATAATCTGCCCCTTGTCATCAATATAATCTTTATTATCACAAATAGGTTTACATTAACACTGCAGTGAAGTTGCTGTGAAAAGTTCCTCGTCACCACATTACGACACCTGTTTGGGTACATAGGGCAAATTCAGAATGTCCAAATTACCTAACAGCACGTCTTTCGGGACTTGTGAACAGACAGTGATCCAAGGCGGGAATCAAACCTGGAACCCTGGAGCTGTGAAGCAACAGTGCCAACCACTGTGCTACCATGCCACCCATAGCTTGTAACTTAAGTTGGGCTCTGTCAAAAAGTTTATTCCATCACTTTCCAAAATGAAAACGTGGGTTCAGGTGATATACAATTTAAGACAAATACTAGGATCCCTTTGCTCAGACAGAATCTGTCCCATTGTCTTTGGATCGAGGAGCATGTCTTGTGTTTGCCAAGAGGAGGTAAAGGAACAGTCTTCAGAGAGTGAACACCCATGGGAGTGGGTTTTGTCAATGGATACAGTGGAAGTATTGGAGGCAGGAGTCAAACTCACCAACAGTGACCGTAACAATGAGTTAGGATTGGAATATCACTAACACATCAAAGGATGATCCAAATTGTTATATTCAAAACTACTGAGCAGGAGCAGTACTTTGAAGGGTGGCACAGGAGCACAATTGGCTCACCGTGGCAGGTACCTGGGTTCAATTTCCGCTTTGGTGACTGTGGTGTTTTCATGTTCTCCCCATGTCTGCATAGGTTTCTTCCCACAGTGCAAAGATGTGCAGGTTAGGTGGATTGGTCTTGTCAAATTGCCCTTAATGTCCAATGATGTGCAGGTTAGGTAGATTGGCCATGCTAAACCGGGTAGATGCAAGACAGATGTTCCTGATGGTGGGGGTGTCCAGAGCCAGGTGTCACAATCTGGGGATAGGGGTCCGCAGTTAGGACTGAGGAGATGGGGTCAACCAGTTAGGAAATAGGAAAAGGTTGGTAAGGTTCTTACTGAATAATTTGTAACCATCTGCACAATAGATGATGTTGTAGTGAAGTAAGAAGTCTTACAACACCAGATTAAAGTCCATCAGATTTGTTTGGAATCACTAGCTTTCAGAGTGCAGCTCCTTCATCAGGTGAGTCACATGAAAGAGCTGTGCTCCGAAAGCTAGTGATTGGAAACAAACCTGTTGGACTTTAACCTGGTGTTGTAAGACTTCTTACTGTGCTCAACCCAGTCCAACGCCGGCATCTCCACATCATGGTTGTAGTTAAGGAGGGAGTGTGTGAGATATTGGATGGAATTAACATTGTAAGTGAGGAAGAATTGAAAGTAGAGAAATCACCATGCCTGGAGGAGATATATTTAACAAAGCAAGGGAAGAAATTGCAGAGGATATGTCAGACTTTTCTGGAGGATTGGAGCAGTGCCAGAGGACTGCAGGACAGCTCTTATCGTACCATTCTTTAAAAAAGAGGAATTGGAGTAATTGTAGGCTAGTTAGCTTAACTTTAGGTGTGGGCACACTCTTGGAATCAATTCTGAGGGACAGTGTAAACCTTTGTTGAGAAAGGCATAGATTAAAGTCAACATGGAACTGTTAAGGGGAGGTGATTTCTGACTAATTGGTTCCAACCTTGTGTTTGTGGCAGGAAGCAAAGGGTTATGTTTGACGTCTGTATCTGTGACTGGAAGGCACAACTGGGGTTCCGCAGGGCTCAGTACTGGCTCCCCTGATTTTTGTAGTTTATATTGATAATTTCGATTTAAAAGGAGTGGGTTTGATAAAGAAATTTGCAGATAATACAACAATTGGCCATGTGGTTGACAGTGAGAAGGAAGTTTTAGACTGCAGGAAGAGAAGTGTAAAATGGAATTCAATCCAGAGAATTGTGAGGTAATCCATTTTGGGAGCTGAATATGGCTAAGCGAATGCACAATAAATGGGAGGATTTTGAATAATGTGGGGGACGGCAGAGACTGTGAAATGTAGTTCGACCACTGATTAAGAACTGTGTACAGTTCTGTCGCCACATTATAGGAAAGTTGTTCCTACATTGGAGAGGATGATTTCCGAGAATGTTATGAGGACTGGAGAATAGTAACAATGAGGAAAGATTGGGTTGGCTGGGATTGTTTTCTGCGGAGCTGGATAGACTGGGATTGATCCCCATGGAGCTGGATAGGCTGGGATTGATCCCAATGGAGCTGGATAGGCTGGGATTGATCCCAATGGAGCTGGATAGGCTGGGATTGATCCCAATGGAGCTGGATAGACTGGGATTGATCCCCATGGAGCTGGATAGACTGGGATTGATCCCCATGGAGCTGGATAGGCTGGGATTGATCCCAATGGAGCTGGATAGGCTGGGATTGATCCCAATGGAGCTGGATAGACTGGGATTGATCCCCATGGAGCTGGATAGACTGGGATTGATCCAATTGGAGCTGGATAGACTGGGATTGATCCCCATGGAGCTGGATAGACTGGGATTGATCCCCATGGAGCTGGATAGGCTGGGATTGATCCCAATGGAGCTGGATAGGCTGGGATTGATCCCAATGGAGCTGGATAGACTGGGATTGATCCTAATGGAGCTGGATAGACTGGGATTGATCCCCATGGAGCTGGATAGACTGGGATTGATCCCCATGGAGCTGGATAGATTGGGATTGATCCCCATGGAGCTGGTTAGACTGGGATTGATCCCCATGGAGCTGGATAGGCTGGGATTGATCCCAATGGAGCTGGATAGACTGGGATTGTTGCCCATGGAGCTGGATAGGCTGGGATTGATCCCAATGGAGCTGGATAGACTGTGATTCATCCCCATGGAGCTGGATAGACTGGGATTGGTCTCCATGGAGCTGGTTAGACTGGGATTGATCCCCATGGAGCTGGATAGGCTGGGATTGATTTCCATGGAGCTGGAAAGGCTGGGATTGATCCCCATGGAGCTGGATAGGCTGGGATTGATCCCCATGGAGCTGGAAAGGCTGGGATTGGTCTTCATGGAGCTGGATAGGCTGGGATTGGTCCCCATGGAGCTGGAAAGGCTGGGATTGATCCCCATGGAGCTGGATAGGCTGGGATTGATCCCAATGGAGCTGGATAGGCTGGGATTGATCCCCATGGAGCTGGAAAGGCTGGGATTGATCCCCATGGAGCTGGATAGGCTGGGATTGATCCCCATGGAGCTGGATAGGCTGGGACTGTTCCCTGTGGAGCTGGATAGATTGGGATTGATCCCCATGGAGCTGGATAGACTGGGAATGATCCTAATGGAGCTGGATAGGCTGGGATTGATCCCCATGGAGCTGTATAGGCTGGGATTGATCCCCATGGAGCTGGATAGGCTGTGATTCGTCGCCATTGGAGCTGGATAGACTGGGATTGGTCTCCATGGAGCTGGAAAGGCTGGGATTGATCCCATTGGAGCTGGATGGGCCAGAATTGTTCCCATTGTAGGTGCATAGGCTGGGAATATTCCTCCTGGAGCTTGAAAGGCTGGGAATGTTCCCCTTGGAGCTGGATAAACTGGGATTATTCGTCATGGATCTGGATAGGCTGGTATTGTTCACACTGGAGCTGGATAGGCTTTTCCCTTTGGATCTGGATAGGTTGGGATTGTTCCGCTTGGAGCTGGATACCCTGGGATGTTTCCCCTTGGATCTGCAGAGTGTGGAATTGTTCCCCTTAGAACTGGATAGGCTGGGTTTATTCCTCCTGGAGCTGGATCTGCATGTTCTTCCTGTGTCTGCGTGGGTTTCCTCCCACAGTCCAAAGTTGTGCGGGTTAGGGGGATTGGCCATTTTGCCCTTAATGTTCAAAAAATGTTAAGCGGGGGTTACGGGGATAGGGTAAATACGTGGGCTTCAGTCGGGTGCTCTTTCCAAGGGCTGGTGCAGACTCAATGGGCTGAATGACCCCTTGCACTGTAAATTCTATGCTTCAAATACATTGTTAGCTAGTGAACGGGAGCAAGTTGTGGGCAGGGGTCGTGGCTGTTGGAATCTGTAAGGACAGGTTTCGATGGGCCTGGGAAGTGTGAATGGTGGGGGGATGGGGCTGATATTTGGTGAGGTGTTTTCAAGAGCAAGTGCCGGAAGGGTTGCTGGGAAAGGGGTGCGGAGGGAGCAGTGACCAGGGTCGGTGCAGTGTTCTGCTTATGCGGCGGACCTGGAGGGATGGGCATGGTGGACGTGTTGCTGTTACAGGAGATCCATCTGAGGGTAAAGGACCAGATGAGGCTGAGGAAGGGTTTGGTGAGCAGATGTTCTGTCCTGGCTTCAATAGTCAGACAGGGGGGGGGGGGGGGGGGGGGGGGGGGGGGGGGGTTGGTGGTGGGCAAGCGGGTGAGACTCCAAATGGAGAAGGTAGTGGCGGCTCAAGGAGACAGCTACGTGATAGTGATGGGTGCGTTGAAGGGGTGGTTGGTGGTGTTGATCTGCGTGTATGTCCTGAACTGAGATGACGCTGGGTTTGTGAGGGTGATGTTAACAGCCATACCGGACGTGGACACTCACCAGCTGATAATGGGGGGGTTGCGGAATTGGAATATGGTGCTGGACCTGAGGATGGATAGGTCTCGACCCTGCTTGCTGGCCCCCTCGGGGAGGGGCAAATGTTTGAGGGGGCTTTCGGAAGGAGATGGGAAGGGGCAGATCAGTTGGGTTTTTTGCATCCAGGAGACAAAGTATTCATTCTTCACCTCAGTACTCAAGGTGTATTTGAGGATTGACTTTTTGTGGTAGGGAAGGTGTTGCTGGTGGGGTGAAGAAGGCAGAATACTCGGCGATCATGATATCGGGTGGATATGGTCTTGGAGAAGGGGCCAGCCCAGAGGGCGGCATGGAGATTGGGATTGTTGGTGGACCCAAACTTTTGCATCAAGTTGGGGAGGGTGAGTGAGGAGTATGTGGAGTTTAATCGAAATGTGGAGGTCTCGACTTTGGTGGTTTGGGAGGCATTGAAGACGGTAGTGCGAGGGGAGTTCATTGCACTTAAGACAAAGGTGGATGGGAGATATGCAGAGGAGCCGGAGTATGAGGTTTGGTGAGGAAGGAGTTTCAGGCGAAGTTTGACTGCCTGTCTCTGGCCAACGCGGGGCGGGGTGTTTTGTATGAGTATGGGGCGGGCAGCAGCGAGGGAGATTGTGAAGATGGGGCAGGAGGGGTGGTGGTGGCTCTGGAGCAGGTGAACAGGATGTTTGAGGATGTTTATAGGGGGTTGCCAGAGGATAAATTGGGGATGAGGGAGTCTTTGGAATGGCTGAGGTGGGAGAGGTGGAAAGGGCCAGGATAGAGATTCCGTTGGGGTTGGAGGAAGTGAAGGTAGCAATAGGGAAGATGCAGTCAGCTAATGCGCCAGGGCCACATGGGTTCCTGGTGGAGTTTTAGAAAAGGTTAAGGAAAAATTGGTGCCACTGATGGTGGAAATTTTTGAGGGTGCAATGGCGAAGCAGGGGTTACTGGAGACTATGAGGCAGCCAACTATTTCATTGTTACTGAAAAAGGAGAACGACCCGGTGGAGTGTGGGTCGTGTAGGCCCATTTCGCCACTGAATGTGGATGTGAAGGTGCTGGTGGTGAGGCTGGAGGAGTGTCTTCCGAAGGTGGTGGGGGAGGATCAGACGGGGTTTGTCGAGGGCAGGCAGCTGTTGTCGAACGCGCGGCGGCTGCTGAATGTGGTTCTTCTCCAGCAGAGGAAAGGGAGTTGGAGGTGGTGGTGGCGTTGGATGCGGAGAAAGCATTTGACAGAGTGGAATGGAGGTATCTGTTTGCAGTGCTGGAAACGTTTGGGATTAGGCCTAAGTTTGTGGCTTGGGTGAAATTGCTGAATAAGGATCCAACCGCTTGTGTGAGGATGAATGAGACGCAGTCGGAGTACTTCCCAATATGAAATGAAATGAAATGAAAATCGCTTATTGTCACAAGTAGGCTTCAATGAAGTTACTGTGAAAAGTCACCACATTCCGGCGCCTGTTCGGGGAGGCTGGTACGGGAATTGAACCGTGCTGCTGGCCTGCCTTGGTCTACTTTAAAAGCCAGCGATTTAGCCCTGTGTGCTAAACCAGCCCCTATTCCAGGGAATGAGGCAGGAGCGTCCCATGTACCCCCTGCACGCAGATGACTTACTGTTGTATATCACAGACCCGTGCTCTTCGATAAGGGACATAATGGAATTGCTAGGGAAATTTGGGGCGTTTTCGGGTATAAATTGAATTTAGGGAAGAGTGAGTACTTTAGAACATAGAATGATACAGCGCAGTACAGGCCCTTCGGCCCTCGATGTTGCACCAACATGGAAAAAAACTAAAGGCCATCTAACCTACACTATGCCATTATCATCCATATGCTTATCCAATAAACTTTTAAATGCCCTCAATGTTGGCGAGTTCACTACTGTTGCAGGTAGGGTATTCCACGGCCTCACCACTCAACCCACCTCTGACCTCTGTCCTATATCTGTTACCCCTCAATTTAAGGCTATGTCCCCTCGTGCTAGCCACCTCCATCCGCGGGAGAAGGCTCTCGCTGTCCACCCTATCTAACCCTTTGATCATTTTGTATGCCTCTATTAAGTCACCTCTTAACCTTCTTCTCTCTAACGAAAACAACCTCAAGTCCATCAGCCTTTCCTCATAAGATTTTCCCTCCACACCAGGCAACATCCTGGTAAATCTCCTCTGCACCCGTTCCAAAGCTTCCACGTCCTTCCTATAATGAGGCGACCAGAACTGTACGCAATACTCCAAATGCGGCCGTACTAGAGTTTTGTACAACTGCAACATGACCTCATGGCTCCGGAACTCAATCCCTCTACCAATAAAGTCCAACACACCATAGGCCTTCTTCACAACCCTATCAACCTGGGTGGCAACTTTCAGGGATCTATGTACATGGACACCGAGATCCCTCTGCTCATCCACACTACCAAGAATTTTACCATTAGCCAAATATTCCGCATTCCTGTTATTCTTTCCAAAGTGAATCACCTCACACTTCTTCACATTAAACTCCATTTGCCACCTCTCAGCCCAGCTCTGCAGCTTATCTATGTCCCCCTGTAACCTGAAACATCCTTCCGCACTGTCTACAACTCCACCGACTTTAGTGTCGTCTGCAAATTTACTCACCCATCCTTCTGTGCCCTCCTCTAGGTCATTTATAAAAATGACAAACAGCAACGGCCCCAGAACAGATCCTTGTGGTACGCCACTCGTAACTGAACTCCATTCTGAACATTTCCCATCAACTACCACTCTCTGTCTTCTTTCAACTAGCCAATTTCTGATCCACATCTCTAAATCACCCTCAATCCCCAGCCTCCGTATTTTCTGCAATAGCCGACCGTGGGGAACCTTATCAAACGCTTTACTGAAATCCATATACACCACATCAACTGCTCTACCCTCGTCTACCCGTTCAGTCACCTTTTTAAAGAACTCGATAAGGTTTGTGAGGCATGACCTACCCTTCACAAAACCATGCTGACTATCCCTAATCATATTATTCCTATCTAGATGATTATAAATCGTATCTTTTATAATCCTCTCCAAGACTTTACCCACCACAGTCGTTAGGCTCACCGGCCTATAGTTACCGGGGTTATCTCTACTCCCCTTCTTGAACAAAGGGACCACATTTGCTATCCTCAAGATAGAGACTTTGTCATGTCTCTTTCGAAGGGAGGGATGGGTCTGGAGGGGTTGCCATTTAGGATAGTCTCCCCTTGTCGTTGGCTGGCCGGGTGCAGGCAGTCAAACTGAATATTTTGCCACGGTTTTTGTTTCTGTTCCAATGCCTGATGACTTTTTTGCCAAAGGCATTTTGTTTGAGGGGTGGATAAGCTGGTCTTGTCTATTGTGTGGGCAGGGAAGGTCGCGAGGATAAGGAAGGTGGTGCTCCAAAGTGGTGGCAGTCAGGGGCTTGGCTCTTCCGAGTCTATTGCATTATTATTGGGCAACGAATGCAGAGAATGTACAGGGCTGGAGGAAGGAGTCGGAAACCTTGTGGGTGCAGATGGAGGCAGGATCCTGTAGAGGGTCGGGGTTGTGGGCACTGGCAATGGCGCCGCTGCCACTAGCCCCAGGAAAGTATTCTGGGAATCCGGGTGGCCACACTGAGGATTTGGGGGCAATTTCGACAGCACTTCAAGCTGAGGAAGGGGTCAAGGGTGATGCCGATAAGAGGGAATCATGGGTTTGAGCCAGGGAGGATGGATGCCCGGTTGCGAGGATGGGAGGAGAAAGGGATGAAAGAGATCCCCAATTTTAGAATAGTTGGGGCTGAAGTATTGGTGCAGCATGAGGAAGGCTTTATGGTATATGCAGGTGTCTAATTTCGCAAGGAAGTCTTTTCCGAGTTTCCTGGTGGCGCCGGCCTCATCGTTGTTGGAGGAGATACTGTCAATGAGGGGATTGGAGAGTGGGGTTGTCTCAGCGATTTAAGGTAAGATTATGTGGGAAGAAGAGTTGGGGATGGGGATGGAGGAAGGATTAGCGAAGCAAAGTGCTGCGAAGGGTCAATGCCTCAACGTTGGATGCAAGACTAGGGATGATTCAGTTAAAAGTGGTATGTAGGGTGCATTTAATGAAGGTAAGGATGACTGAGGGGGTGAAGGGTCGTTGTGAGCGGTGTAGGAGGGACCCAACTAACCCTGTCAAAAGTTGGAGGGATATTGGGAGTCAGGTACTGTTTGTGTAAAAATGTTGAATAAAAATATTTTTCAGAAAAAATAAACAGGAAGGACTATTTCACAGTTTAGTTGAGTTTTAGATGGAGATGTGAGCAGAAGTCAAGCATCTGCTCTCACTGCAGTTCAGTGAAAGATTTGACAGGGGCCAGACCAGAAGCAGACTTTCCTGTGAACAGGGTAGGAGATTTCAACAGTGAGTTGAGATGAACAGGAGTTTACAGTGGGTTCTGGAAGCAAAACTATGGAGTTTGTGAAGACCTCAGCAAGAGATCCTGCATTGCTCTATCACCATTCAGGTCTATCTCCTAAAACATTCTCCAAAGAACATCGCTTGAGCGAGTATACCCGAGTCTGCTAACTGTATTCAAAAGTGGATTGAGAGCTGAGATGATTTGTTTGAGTTGGAATAAAGATTGCAGTTGAGGGTTATTCTGCCACAAAGTTATTTTCTGGTGTGATGTTAAAGATATTTAATACTGTGTTCACAGAGTTTGTTTGAATATACAATATCCCTATTTGCAGGAAATCACTCCTGGAGCGTTGTCCTTTCCTTACAGTCTTGCAAAATTAAAATAAAATATTGGAATTTCTGTCCAGTATCCTAGCCACTTTTGGCACCTGGTCTGGGATCGTAATACTCCTTTATTTTATGGCTGGGATCAGGAATCTCATTGGCAACTCTGTGTGTGAAGCAATAAAAGCTGGACCGTTGGTGAAGACAGCTTGACTAAAACAAACTACAACCAGGATTCTTTCCAGCCCTGTGCTGTAGGTTCAAAGTCACACCCAGGCACAGTATCACTGTTCTGTCGGTAACAGTGATCTGTCCTGACATCAGGCCGGGTCTGGTTAAAGTTGTGGTGTCAGAGCATCTTCTACTAAATACGGGAAATTCAGAAATACTCGACAACAGTCAGCATCTGGGGAGAGAGAAAAACAGAATTTCAGCTTGCAAATTTGAATCAGAATTTTCATTGCTTTTCTCTAATCAGCTCAAATTCCTTCTAATGCTCGGTTACTCTGTCCTTAATTATAACTTTTAATTAAGTTCAATAACTTTCCCACAGTAAAAGCTAGACTAACAGGTTTATAACTTCCTGGTTCCTCTCTCTAGCTCTGCTTGAATAATAGAGTTTTGTTTGCCATTTTCCAACCTAAAGCGACAATTCTTGATTGTTCTGGAAGGTTTAGGCTGAGATAACTGCAATGTTCCTCACCTTTTTAAAAATTAATTTCTATGGGATTTGGCTGTTGGTGGCTGGGCCAGTATTTATTGCCCATTCCTAATTGCCCTTCAGAAGGCCTGCCTTTTTGAACTGCTGGGGTCCCTGTGGTGTAGGTACACCCACACTGCTGTTAGTGAGGGACTTCCCGGATTTTGATCCAGTGACAGTGAAGGAACGCCGACATATTTCCAAGTCAGGATAGTGTGTGGCAAGTTAGGACGGAGATACCATCAGATCCTGGGGATTTTAACTCTATTGAACCCGAATAATAATTAACCTGGTGATTACCCACCACAACATGGGCCTTTTGCACCTCAGTTCTCACCAATTGGCACTGTCTTTGCCCCTGAGAGACAAATAACTCTTTTTCCAACATGACAAAGGTTGGTTCCTCATTTGTCGTGTCCCATGTTGCTTGGGTCATTACAATGCTAGTTAATCACTCTGTCATATTAAGCAGCATTGTTTTGTTTCAGCCAGGTACCCTTCCCTCCTCATTTATCTGGGCTGGAGACTGGTGCCGATACACACTGGCTTACCTACACCGATGGCTGGGGAAGAGAGCACCAGCCCCACCATGCAAAATTCAACCACCCCCTCCATATTCTCAACAAGGCGATTCAGCAGACTTTGCACTTTTGGGCATGTTTGGCCGCTGAGAAACATTCCGCTATTCAATGGCATTTTGCAAAGGTTTTTTGGTCTGCGGGAATGCACTTAAGTCATTTCCTGCTGGTGAGCTGAACCCCCCCCCTCACCCCACTCTAATTGGCAAGGTACCCCCTCCAGCCTGGCACCCTGGCAGTGCCCCATGCACTCTGGCAGTGGTGCCCTGGCAGTGCCCCATGCATCCTGGAAGTGCTACCCTGGCAGTGCCCCATGCACCCTGGCAGTGCTACCCAGGTGCCCTGGCAGTGCCCCATGCACCCTGGAAGTGCTACCCAGGTGCCCTGGCAGTGCCCCATGCACCCTGGAAGTGCTACCCTGGTGCCCTGGCAGTGCCCCATGCACCTTGGCAGTGCTACCCTGGTGCCCTGTCAGTGCCCCATGCACCTGGAAGTGCTACCCTGGCAGTGCCCCATGCGCCCTGGCAGTGCTACCCTGGTGCCCTGGCAGTGCCCCATGCACCCTGGCAGTTCTACCCTGGTGCCCTGGCAGTGCCCCATGCACCCTGGGAGTGCTATCCTGGCAGTGCCCCATTGACCCTGGCAGTGCTACCCTGGTGCCCTGGCAGTGCCCCATGCACCCTGGAAGTGCTACCCTGGTGCCCTGGCAGTGCCCAGGTGCCAAGGGGAGTGCCAGGGCACTACCTGTCCCCGACTACCTGCGGTCTCCAATAGCCTGCAAGTCCCCCCGAGGTGTCGTTACACCTGGTCCACTTTTGTGTGGATCAGTACTACACTACGAGGTCTCCTAGTAGTGGCCGTTGAGGCCCGGGCGTCAGGTGAACCCGGTGTCTGGATAATTAATTCATCCGTTAAGCTGATTTAAATATTGGCGAGATACAGATTGTACCCGGCGGAGTGAGTCAGGTGACTCATGTTTGGATGTGGGGTTGCTGAATCTTGACCTCTGTCTTTGAACAGGGAGAATGTGGAAAACAAGAGGAAGATTTGAGAATCAAATTGTTAAATAGGAATGGATGATTTGTTAGCACACCTGCTTTTATTGATAAATTCCTTGTTTGGTTCAATGTTCCCCGTTAGGGTTATTGGAACAGGTCATTTCAAAGTCACTTCACTGTTGCTGTTGCTCCTCGAGGGTGTGGAGCTGAGTGAGGATAGATTGATGAGTTGATTCCCACGATGATCTGCCTTCTTCAGAGCTGGATGTCCTGATCCATTTTTTCTTGTTGCAGTGGGCAGGCTTTACCCGTACCCATGGGACTGCGCTCAGCACCTACTTAATGGAGACACCATCAGTGGCATCTACACCATCTACATCAATGGAGAGCCACAGCAAAGCCTGCAAGCTTTCTGTGACATGATGACAGACGGTGGTGGTTGGACTGTGAGTAACACTTCACTCTCTTCCTATGCTAATTGTAAGAAGTCTTACAACACCAGGTTAAAGTCCAACAGGTTTGTTTTGAATCACTAGCTTTCGGATCACTGCTCCTTCCTCAGGTGAATTTAATGCTAATTGTCAGAGAGGTCTAACACATAAAAAAGGCCCTTTGGTCCATCGTGTCTGCACCAGTCAAAAACAACCGCGTAAGTATTCTAATCCCATTTTACAGTACCTGATCCATAGCCTTGTATGACTTGGCATCACAACTGTACCTGTAAATACTTATTGTGTAATGATGTAGTGGCAGGGTTGAGGACTGGACATCTCACAATCTCTTTTGCAAGATCCTCCCTTTCCTGAAGGCTTGAGTGAAACTGGATTCTCTCTGAATCCACTTCAGGTAGATTCTTGTGCATGGCACTTGCTTGCTGAGCAAACCTGGCTGACCAGCCATACCTTAGAATGGAGCATGCTGCCCAGGGTGGGTCTGAGAAATTGAACAAACGAATGTGATATAAAATAGTTAGTTAAAATATTAGTTACAATAATGTAGATGTGAGCCAGTCTGATAGTAGTGAGCTCACAGACAAAGGACAAAGGGATTCAGAAAGCATGGCCAGGAACGGGGGAGAGGAGGATGGAGAAAAGGATGCTGGGTAACAAGAGGCCCAGGGTTGAGGAATGCGAAGTGAGCCAATCAGGATATATGGCCAGGTCAGGAGGTATATAGGGTGACCTATGGGAATCTTGTATGTGAAACTTGATGCCATTTGAATGATATTTGCAGAGATTTCTTTGTTTCTCACTCACTCGTTTCGGGAGCCCCAGAAGACGCCTGTGTGTTCTGAGTCTCTGTGGAGCGAGTCAGCCTTGCAAGTTGGTTAAAAATAAATAATACTATACCTACGAATCCATCTCGAGTTTTATTGAGGCCGGACTGACGGGTAAAGAATTCAAAATTGTAATTTGGTGCCGAAAACCTGGGATTTCTCCAGACGGTCACCGGCCAGCTGCAAAATCAGAATTAGACTGACGCTGGACAAGGAAAGTGGGAATGGGCCCACAATGTGAGCAGCTGGAAAATGACCACATTGATTTTCCCCTTTTCTCGTGGTCTGATTGGTCTGGTCACTCGCAGTTGGTACGGAAAGATCGTCTCGACAAATCAAAGGTCAGTCTGGATTAGAAAGTTAAAAAATTCAGTCGATGTAGGTGCGACTGAGGGTTAACGAAAACTGATGGGATGTCATAATATTGATAATTCAGTTAAGGGTTGATTGTGGGATTGATGGGACGTCAGAAGGACGGTTCAGTTCCACTTGTGTTTTGGAAACTATAATTGATGAAGCTAAAATTGTATCCTTGGACTGTAGTGGCGAACAACGCAGTCTTGAGGACTAGTTCGAGATTATGGGGAAATTGCTTGGATAACACGAGTGATCCAAACAGTTCATTGCAAATATTATGTGATGTTTATCCAGATAAGCGAGAGATTTTAGAAAAATGTCAGCAACTTTAAGGAGAAATTGGGCGATGAATGGCCACTAGGGGGCACTAAAGATCTGTACATCATTAAAAAAATTCAGGGTGAAAACTGGAAAAAGAGCCAAAGTATGAAAGCCAAAGAGTTGATTGGATTATGGAGACAATATTGTCAAGAGGAGAGGGATAAGATCATGTTATCAAGTTGTCAAGAAAATGCCCTTAAATGGGGATTCCAATTAGGGAAGGGGGGAATCAGAAAACTCTGGAGATCTGAAAAAGGAGTGTGCATTCAAAAAACGCGCAAGTAAAGAGAGGGAGACACCTAGCGGGGCAGACTCGAGTAAGAAAAATGGGCTACGTAGTTCAATGGCTGGCCTTGCATTGACAGAGGCAGATGATGACCTAGAGAATTGGACCATGTCGGGTAGCGTCCCGATTGCACCAGTGGCATTGCCTGCACTAATTCCAGAACCACCCAGGGTATCATAATTTATATCCAGTCACTGCTTCCCAGATTCAAATCATGCAGCCTCTCCAATCCCATCGGTTGATAGTTTGGGTCCTATTTCTGCACCTTCACCGTCTGTTAGAGAAGGGGAGCTCTGTTCCACAAGCCCAGTTAGCTCTAGGACCCGACCTCGGACAATGGGAGAGGGGCCCTGATCCTATCCAGAAACAATTACGCATACCACATGGATCCCTTAAGACCGATATGGTAGGACAGAAAAGTATGGGAACAAAGAAAAAGGACGGGAATGGTTCTGAGGAGCCAGAGCTCCCCCTATCGGAAGGGAAGGACGTCGAAGTCTTTGAAGAGCCGAGGAATCCGCTAAAGCGCCCCCTAGTGAGACTCTGAGACAGTTGCCGATTAGGAAAATACCCAACCCTGATGCTGCTACAGCAGCAGCCCAGCCCACAATAGACGTTTATCTCCCATGGAGACTTAGTGAGATGATGCCTATTATGGCTGCAATCCCAGACAGGAAGAAATTCCCTGCTGCTGTTGTGGACTATCTGAGAACTACCATCTCAGTTTATCAAGCTGATTCTAGGGACCTCTGGGCCCTAGTCCAGCAGGTTTTAACCCCAGCAGAGTACCGCAGTCACCTCAACCACTTGAATTATGGTAGCCACGCCGCACTTCAGCAAGCCCATGCCTTGGACAATGATAGACGGGCACAAATCCTGAATGCGTTGAATGCCACATTTCAAAAGCCCATAAACATCGCTGCTATCTTAGACCTCAAACCTAAAACGACTGAGGAGCCAGAGGAATTTCTGGAATGCTTTAATGAAATCTACCGTGGGCAGTCAGGCGACTTGCTGTACCAAAATGGTCAGAAGTCCCCTCAATATTGTGCTATGTTAATGCATTGCTTACCACCTTCTGTGGCTACTGCTGTGAAATGTAATAACATGAATTGAACAGAGAACGACCCTTCCCAGATGGCCCGGGCAGTCAGATTTTATTGGAAGGAGGGTGTGGGCCAGGAAGGAGGCTCAGTTGCAAAGATTAAGACTGAGTATGTAATGAAAAAGGATGATCTGAGACCCCAACCAGCGGCAGATACAGTGGCTTACCAGCTGGAACCCTAGTATTGTGACCTTGGGTGGGTGGATCAACGCGGGGGGGAGGATATCAAACCCACCCAAATGGACCCTCAGCCCTTCTTTATGGCCCACCGAATGCACCAACAGCTTTACAACTGCCGCCCCCTCTGAGGCCATTGGTCTACTGGGAAAAGAGGACGGGGCAGTTATAGAGGGAACAATGCATGTTTAATTGTGGCCGTACAGATCACTGGCATCAGGAATGCCCCTTTAGAAGACAGGCATCAAAAGGAGACTACCTGACCCAAAGAAGGGGGTACCCACCCAGGGGAGGACAGATGAGGTACACCGACTTCTCCCAGGCAAACCCTTTCCCAACACAAGATTGACTAGCTAATTTAGTCATAAGGACTGTCCAATCGGAAGGGAACCTATTATCTCTCTGCAGACAGATCAACGTTACCCATTTGTAATTGACACTGGAGCAGCCATGTCTTCGGTGCAATCAGAACTTCACCTACCGCTATCCCACCACACCCAGCATGTGTCGGGGTTCCAAGGCCAGGTGTGTGAGTATCCTATTTCTGAACCTGTGACAGTCACTTATGAGAATAAGTCTACAGATCATCAGTTTGTGGTGATTACTGGATTGGACTGTAACTTGTTGGCCCGAGATTTACTGTGTATCTTCCAGCTACAGCTAGAGTGCGGAGACGAAGGGGTAACGGTTCAATCACGGAGGATGAGACAACAGTGCTATATTTCTATCACACCCCAGTGGTGGACGTTAGACATTGAACATTCACTGCACCACGTTACCCTGGCCTTGGACAGGACCGGACAGAACAGGGAGTTGGAGGACAAATACCGGCCGTTAATTGGGACCGAATGGCCAGTCAAGATTACAGCCACAGTCACGGGAAAAGAAGCGCTGTTTTACAGGTGTGGAGCATGATGGGGTGGCTACGCACCGCCTGTGTAATCTTCTGCCTCGCCTCGCTTGGAGTGACATCGGCGGCGGAAATGGAAAAGGGAAATATCATCTACATCTGTAACCCCAACCAAACTACAAGGACATTTCACTTATGCAGAGGTGACGTTCTTCGCTGCCCCCATGTACGAGGACATGGTATCGACTCATGGAAGGTCATCAGGTTAACGGACAATGCAGGACTCATGAAGCCATTGCACCGGTTCCGGCGATGGGAAGGGACATTGCCTTGTTTTTGGAGTACATGTAAATTTGATTTTGGATGTATTAAGATTGGTGCCATAAAGGTAAAGTCAGACCGTGCGGAGAGGGTAGGAAGAGGTTGTTAGAGAGAGGGGGGGACTAGAGAGAGGACGGAGCGTGTAAGAAGGGGAGTACAACTAGAACGTGGGTTATCAGGAGATATACTTAATTCATTTAGGACCCGGAATGAGGGAAACCTGGGCAGTATGAATCTTTTCTACCAGATCTACCACCACTTGTATGGCCAGGGACGGGTTGTCTGCTATCCGAACCCCGCACCGATGTCTACGTTATTTTCTGTTTCACCGCTTTGGGGCACTCCGGTGGTGCATTGTCAGCGTTCCGAGCCACCACCCGAGCAAGTCACTCTTCCTTACGATCCGGGTTCAGCACCACCGGCTATTTGCCTTCACCTTCCTCGGGATAATTCCCACTCACAATATGATAAGCTGCAACGGTGGAGGGCGTACATACCTAGCCAGTTCACTCCCAATAGAGACTCCCGGTCGTACGAGAATTGTTTCAGCAGTGAGGGGTACGGCTGTTTGCTGGTAGAGGTGCAAACGAATATAACATATCTGTTCCCCACCTGTACGGACAGGAGGTGTCACGTCACTCAGACGTCCGGCCAATTCGTCTGTCACAACACCACCATTGAACGCCGGCCTCCAGCTCCTTTGTGGCTGGGCGAATGTCTCTCATATCACTGTTGGGACTAGGGCTTTCCGCATTGCTAGGAGGCCCGAATGGGCGTTCCAAAGCTGGATAAACTGGGCTACTGGGGGATCCCTACTCAACCGATATACTGATTGTGATGCTAGCCTGTACACAGAGCAAGGATACTACATTTTTTTAATGGCACAGCGACCAATGTTTTGTCACTCCATTTCCCCGCCAAATTGCTATCGGGACTCTAGTCCCTACCACAGTCCCCTGCCCCTCTGCGTGGATACTGCACCATCAGTTGGCATGCCGGGCTGTCTCAGCCGAATTATGCGAGAACTGGAAAAAAACCTCAGGTTCGAGCACCCAACCAGGGCCACTCAGCCGGATGGGGAATTCTGAGCGTCTTGACACTGGAAGGTGTGGGGGGGTTCCTTGACGGTCAGCGATAGGAATTATTTTATTTGTGGCCTTACCATCCTGGGAAACAAAACCTTGGGAGCCCTCTTGACAGGTATGCTCTTGACTATCTTCTGGCCCGTGAGGGTGGGGTATGTGCCATAGTGCAGGGAAAGTGTATCATGGGAGTTCAAGACCTAACCGCTAACATCTCTAAATTTATAGATCGCATACGGGACCACCTGGACGGTATGCAGGACCCTGGCTCTTGGGGTAACTGGGGATTCGGAGGTTGGAAGGACTGGTTGATAATTATGATCATGTATTTAGCAGTGGCACTCGGCTGCATCTTTGTGGGCCTGGCCATTCTTAAATGCGTGATGGGTAAAATGCAGGGTGCACTGGAACAGATAGACGCCCCAAGAATCTTGGCTGTTAGGATCCACGAGGGTGCAGCAGATGATGGGGTGCTGCAACAAGAATTGGAAATGCAGCGACGAATCTTCTTAGATGAGGGGCCATAGCTACGGATTGGACCGATGGGTTAACATGAAATGATAAAAGGAGGGAATGAGGAATTGAACAAACGAATGTGATATAAAATAGTTAGTTAAAATATTAGTTACAATAATGTGGATGTGAGCCAGTCTGATAGTAGTGAGCTCACAGACAAAGGACAAAGGGATTCAGAAAGCATGGCAGGAAGGGGGAGGGGTGCCCCGTGGAGGATGGAGAAAAGGATGCTGGGTAACAAGAGGCCAGGGTTGAGGAATGCGAAGTGAGCCAATCAGGATATATGGCCAGGTCAGGAGGTGTATAGGGTGACCTATGGGAATCTTGTATGTGAAACTTTTTGCCATTTGAATGATATTTGCAGAGATTTCTTGTTTCTCACTCACTCGGTTCGGGAGCCCCAGAAGACGCCTGTGTGTTCCGAATCTCTGTGGAGCAAGTCAGCCTTGCAAGTTGGTTAAAAATAAATAATACTATACCTACAAATCCATCTCGAGTTTATTGAGGCCGGACTGACGGGTAAACAATTCAAAATTGTCAGGTCGAGGGGGCTACAAGGGGAGATCAGTTGATTAGGAGTGGCAAGGCACAAGTTCACATTGAGTATTCAACATTTGTAGATTGAGGGTGGATTCAAAGACAGAGGGCAAGATTCAGCAACCCCACGTTCAAACGTGAGTCACCTGATTCACTCCGCTGGGTGTGATCTGCATCTCGCCAATATTTATTGTCACATCTCCCGAAGTACAGTGAAAAGTATTTTTCTGCGGCCAAAGGAATGTACACAGTATGTACATAGTAGACAAAAAAAGAATAATCGACAGAGTACATTGACAAATGGTACATTGACAAACAGTGATTGGTTATAGTGCGGGACAAGGAGCCAAACAAAGCAAATAATGAGCAAAGAGCGGCATAGGGCGTCGTGAATAGTGTTCTTACAGAGAACAGATCAGTGTAGGCGGAACCGTTGAGTATAGTAGTTGTGGGGAAGAAGCTGTTCCTATGTCTGGATGTGCGGGATTTGAGACTTCTGTACCTTCTGCCTGATGGAAGGGTCTGGAAGAAGACAATGCCTGGGTGGGAGGGGTCTCTGATAATGCTGTCTGCCTTCCTGAGGCAGCGGGAGGTGTATACTGAATCAATGTGGGGGTGGCAAGATTGTGTGATGCGTTGGGCTGAATTCCCCACAATCTGCAGTTTTTTGCGATCTTGGGACGAATAGTTACCATACCAAGCTGTGATGCAGCTGGATAGGATGCTCTCTATCGCACATCTACAGAAGTTTGTGAGAGTTGATGCAGACATGCTGAATTTCTTCAGCTTCCGTAGGAAGTAGAGACATTGTTGGGCTTTCTTGACTGTTGCATCAACGTGAGTGGACCAGGACAGACTGTTGGTGATGGAATTTAAAGCTATTGACCATCTCCACTTCGGAGCTATTGATGCAGACAGGGGTGTGTCGAGCTACGCTTCCTGAAGTTGATGATCAGTTCCTTGGTCTTTCCGGGAAGGGAAAACCGTGGGAGGTTCACAGGGTGCCATGCCAAGGTCCAGGCAAATGAAGTGCCCATGAGTCTGGCATTCACCATTGTGAGGGTCGGATGTGGGATGAGGGTGATTCAGGCTGGGGGAATGAGCAGGAAGTGCAGAGGGTGATCCAGGCAAGAGATATACTCAGGGCGGAGTGAGGACTGGGAGAGCAGGAAGCAATTTGCACTCGAGTGCAAGCCAGCCAATCACAGTCAGCCAGTTGAATGAATATTAATATGGTCCCTTAATTCAGTGTCAACAGGAGTTAGATAGAATAAAGCTCCCTCTACACTGTCCCCACCAAACACTCCTAGGACAGGTACAGCACGGGGTTAGTTACAGAGTAAAGCTCCCTCTACACTGTCCCCATCAAACACTGCCAGGACAGGTACATCACGGGGTTAGATACAGAGGTAAAGCTCCCTCTACACTGTCCCCATCAACACTCCCAGGACAGGTACAGCATGGGGTTAGATACAGAGTAAAGCTCCCTCTACACTGTCCCCATCAAACACTGCCAGGACAGGTACAGCACGGGGTTAGATACAGAGTAAAGCTCCCTCTACACTGTCCCCATCAAACACTGCCAGGACAGGTACAAGCATAGGGTTAGATGCAGAGTAAAGCTCCCGCTACACTGTCCCCATCAAACACTCCCAGGACAGGAACAGCAGAGTGTCAGAGATGATGAAGGTAATTTGTTGAATTTGAGGGTACAGTTATTGCCCTTCCCTTCCTCTATGCAGGGTGTTCCAGAGACGGCAGAATGGACTGACAGACTTTGCACAGAAATGGGCTGATTACCGAGTGGGATTGGAAACCTGGAGGATGAATTCTGGCTGGGTAGGTAAACAAGATCACACTCCAAATCTTCGCAAAGAGGGGAATGTTCTGCCATCACATCTATGGTTTAAATCTGTTGTGTTCTCTATTCTGCTTTGCCTGGATGGCTGGGGTGGCGTAGTGTTGAATAAAGAACACAAAGCTCTGTTAACGAACAAACCATAAATTACTACACTACTAACTAAGATTTGTACACATTCCTAAAATAGAAGGTTATCATATAAAACTATGCTATCTCTAAGTTACAGAACTCTCACGTACAATTGCTCTCTATGCCGTGACACTCTTCCAGCATCTTAATTGATTGTACTATTGACATTTCGGGAGGTTACTTCTACTGTTCAATCAAGGCTTAATATCCCACCTTTGACTTCCTCAATCATCACATCCATCATTGTTCAGTCGCGGCAGCAATGCTCAACAATGATCGCTTCCCTACCCACAAAATCCTCTGCCCTATAGAACTGCTCTATCCATTAATTACTGTCCTCGAGTTTGGTGTGAGAATGACCAGAATTAAATGAGGGATAAACGTCACTTGCCTGTCTTCTTTCATTCTGGGAGACTGTAGGATATCCGGTGAGGATTGACAATCTAAACTCATCGACTCTGTCAGAATTCAGACTAATACATTGCGAGAAGGTGCCTAAGCTCCACACAATGGGCTGTGGGGTGGCACAATGGCACAGTAGTTAGCACTGCTGCCTCACAGCACCAGGGACCTGGATTCAATTCCGGCCTTGGGTGACTGTGTGGATTTGCACCTTCCCCCGTGTCTGCGTGGTTTTCCTCCGAGTGCTTCGGTTTCCTTCCACAGTCCAAAGATGTGCAGGTTAGGTGGATTGGCCACGATAAATTGCCCCTTAGTGTCCAAATGATGTGCAGGTTAGGAGGATGGGGGGGGGGGGGGGGGGGGGGGCTAGTTGGGTTCTCTTTCAGAGAGTCGGTGCAGAATCCATCGGCTGAATGGCCTCCTTCTGCAATGTTGGGGTTCTATGGTGCTCCGATCTCTCAATTTTCACAGCCAGAAATTGAGACCTCTGGTACTCCATGCCCTTACTCTGTATCACACTTACTCCACAAAGGAATATAACGAATAGTAGACCTCACAGCCCCTTGAACAGGCCTGGCTGATCGTCGAGCACAGCTTTCTCACCCGCTCGCCATATTCCTCAATCCCATTTCTCATCAAAAATGTAACTCAGCCTTGGATATATTCATTGACCCAGCCTTCGCTACTCTCTGGGAATGAGAATTCCACAGGCTAGCAACCTCAGAGAAGAAATTCCTCATCTCATTTTTAAATGGGAGATCCCTTACTGGGAGGGTGTGCCTCCTATCTTGAATTCCCCACCAGGGGAAAATCTTAGCACCTACTCTGGTCAAATCCTCTCAGAATCTTATATATTTCAATACGATCGCCCCTTGTCTTCTAAATTGCACTGAGTATGGGCCCATATTGCCTAACCCTTCCTCATAAGACAATCCATTCACCCCAGCAATCAACCACATTAATATCTGACATGTTTCCAATGCAAATATATCCCTCCTTAAATAAAGAGACTGAAACTGCACACAATATTCTAGGCTTACGTCTCACAACTCCCCTGTACAGCTGTGGCAAGACATCTTTTACACTACAAACCCCTTGCAATAAACATCAACAGTCCATTTACGCTCCTATACTTGCTATACCTATGTCTAACTTTTTGTGATTCATGTGCAAGGACACCCGGATCCCTCTGTACCTCAAAATCCAGCAGTCTCTCTCCATTTCAATATTCGATTTTCTATTCTTCCTGCCAAAATGGACAACTTCCCATTCTACACCTCGTGCCAAATATTACCCACTAAACTTTCTGTGTCGCTTTGCAGACACTTTGAATCCTCCTCGCCACTTATTTTCCTGCTATTTTTGTATCATCAGCAAATGTGGCTGCAACACAATCATTCAAATCATTCATCTAGATTGTAAATAGTTGAGGTCCCAACACTTATCCATGTGGTACTCCACTGGATACAGTGGAGAATGATCCATTTTCCGTGAATCTCTGTCTCCTGTTATCAGACAATTCTGTACCCTTGCTAATAGAAACATGGAAAACAAGAGGAGGAGGCCATTCAGCCCTTTGAGCCTGCTCCGCCATTCAATATGATCACGGTTGATCATCCAACTCGGTAACCTGTTCCCCCCTTCCCCTCCACATCCTTTGGTCCCCTTTGCCACGTGAACTATATCTAACTGCTTCTTGAAAATATAATTGGGGAAACTATGGAAAGGATTCTACACCCAGGGACAATGGAATTGTGTAACGCGATTGGGCAGAGCATTACACGCGAGGCGAAATTGTGGTCGGCGGCTGACGGAATGCCATGTTCCGGTGCCTCAACAGCGAGGTCAATGCATTCTACTCCACACGTACAGTTGGCATATCATTAAAGGGCTTGAAGCAGTATTCTCCAGGGCCTCAGTGATGCGCCGCCTCCACCAGGAGGAATTACCGACAGCGCGTTTCATTTGTGGTTCTAAAAATTGGGAACCAGCACCGTTGCTGCTGAGGAGGAGAGAGAAGGTAAGACCTGTTCCCAGGGGCACAACCATGGGCTGGCTGCAGGACGGGTGGGATGGGGAGGGGGGAGGAGTCATCTGTCAGGGCCGGGGGAGTAGCGGAGCTGATGAGGGGGGGGGGGGGGGGGGGGGTGGACCAGGATATCGGCCGTGGGTGTGGGGAAGGGAGGGAGACACGCAGTGCAGGCTGGGGCCATTATGTGACCCATTAGACCTGTTGGGCACGCAGTACGCACCACGCTAACATGTTTGCCTTCACCCGCTGCAGACAATAGACTTCAGAATTCCACCAGGAACGGTAGCCTTTATCCTAACCGCCGCAGCTCTAGGGAATGCACTGAGGCTGTACGGGCAAGAGCAGCTCAGGGTGAATGCTGCAACAGCAGAGCGTGCCCCAGGGGAACAGGAGGCAGCCAGTGAGGAGGTGGGAAGAAGGCGTTGTGTCAGGCCGCCTGTCATTCGAGGACCTGCCGGATTGGGTATGCCGTCAAAGACTCCGGCTGAGCAGAGGGACAGTGCGACATATCTGCCGGATCATGGCGCACCTGGAACCATGGGGGTATGGGGGAAGACAGCCACACCCAGTGGCCGTCAAAGTGACGGTTTCCCTGAACCTTTACCGCCACGGCTCCTTCCAAGCACCGAGTGGAGACCTGTCTGGAATCTCACAGAGCTCAGTGCACAGGTGCATCCGCACCGTCACGAGACCCTATATGCCCGGTTGGCACAATACATCCATTTCAATGTGGACTGTGTCCACTAGGATGCCCGGGCAGCGGGGTTCACCACCATCGCCGGGACGCCCCCAGGTCCAGGGAGTAATCGACGATATGCATGGCCCCTACGAACACTGGCACATGATGGGCTGGTCTTCACAAATCAAAAGGGTTTCATCTCAATGAACGTGCAGCTGGTGTGCCACTGTGAGCTGTACATCATACACGTCTGCACCCAATACCCGGACAATGTGTACAACGCCTTCATCCTGCCACGTTGGGCGATTCCTCACACCTTCAAATCGCACACCCCAGTGAGGGGTTGGCTCCTAGGCAACAGGTGTTTTCTGCTGCGGCTGTGGCTGATGACGCCGATCCACAGGCCACAGACCAACGCAGAGACGCGCCAAAACAGTGCCCATGCTGTGATTGGGGCATGATCGAGCAGTGCATCACCGTCCTGAAGATGCGGTTCAGGTGCCTGGACCGCTCTAGAGAGGCCCTCCAATATACCACTAGGAGGGTTTCCCGCATCATGGTGCCCCGCTGCATTCTCCACAACATTGCACAGCAGAGGGGCAACGTGCTGGATGTTCGTACCGACGTCGGAGATGCCCCCTAGCTGGTTAACCTGGAGTCGATTAGAGCATCCCATGTGTGGTAGCAGTGGTGCAACATTGTGCGACCTCTTGTGCCTGCCCTGGCCCCATGACCTGCCCATCTGGCCCTTCTCTGCATTATCCTCATTGGACAAGGCCTGACATTCATCCTCCTTCTCCAGCAAGACACCCCTCTGCTGCGTGATGTTGTGGAGGACACAGCAGGCCGCCATGATGTGGGAGACTCTCCTAGCGCTATACTGGATGGCTCCTCCAGTATGGTCCAGGCACCTGAACTGCACCTTCAGGGTGCTGAACCACCGCTCGATCATTGCCCCCAGTCACGGCTATGGACGTCGTTGTGGCGCGTCTCCGCATGGTCTGTGGTAGGCGCCATCACACACGACCGCAGCAGATGACCCTATTGCGCAAGATCAAGCAACTCACCTGGGGGTTCACCTTGAAGTTGTGGGAACTGTTGAGTGTGCCAGGCTGAAGGCATCCTACACATTGCCCGGGTATAGGGCGCAGATGCCCATAATGTCCATTTTGTGGTCACACATTCATGGAGTGAAACCTCTTTCAGTTTGTGAAGGCCACCCCCTCATGCGTTGGTGCCCATAGGAGGTCATGCATCCCTTCGATCATCTCCTGGACCTGGGGCATTCCTGCGATGACGGTGAACCACGCTCCTAGGCAACCCAGTGGGCTTGGTCCACATTAAAACTGATATATTCTGCCGACTGGGCATATGGGGCCTTCATGATGGGGCAGATGTGCACCGAGGTTTGCGATATCCCAGACAGGTCCCCGCTTAGTGCCTGGAAGAACCTCGAGATGAAAAGTTCAGGCGACAGTCACCTTGATGGCCACCAGGAGCAGGTGTCCTCCCCCATACCCTCGGGGTGCCAGGTGTGCCGTGATCCACCATATATGCCGTGCGATCCCCCTGCTCCGCGGAGTCTTCGGCGACATGACCGGTCAACAGGTCCTCGAACGATAGGCGCTGCCAGTACACACGAGGCCCAATGTGGCAAATCTTTCCCACCTCCTCCTCAGCAGTTGGCTGGCCGGCTCTCCATCCTCACCAGCTGGCTCCTGTTTCCCGGGGGCAGGTCTCTGCCTGCTACAGGATCCTCCCCGTGCAGCTGCTGCTCGTACAGCCTCAGTGCAATCCCCAGGGCTGGGGCAACAAGGAAGATGAAAGCATTCCTGGTTGGATTCTGAATTCCATTGTCTGCAGTGGGTGAGAGGTAGACATGTTGGCATGGTGCCCAACAGGTCCAATGGGCTACACGATGGCCCCGGCCTGCACTGCAGCATCGGCCCCCGCGTATCCCACACCCCTCTCCCTCCTCTCCCTCCTCTCCATCCCCATAACCCCCCCTGGCCATTTGCATGGCACACTGGCCTCCATACTGCACCTTTGGCTAGCCAGCCCTGGCATTCCAGGCACCTCTGGTCCCGGCACCCATCCCAGTGGCAGGGCTACCAGTGGCTGGCGCTACCCATACCAGCTGTTCACTCTGCGGCCTCGTCCCGGCGCCCTCCTGTCGGAGCTACTGCTGCCAACCCCTTGGATGGGCCGCCGTGATGCCCTGCCGGCAGGGTGGCAACCAATTGTGGGTGTGGTGGAGGGTGGGGGGGAGGGGATTGGGACACCCATACAGTCTGTGTTGCTCTGCTTAACCACATGCCAAGGTGGGTGGTCAGTGGGGTGCACAGCAAGGTGGCTGCCTTGCAGGCCGTGGCAATGCCAGTCCGTGCCTGGACACCAAAGTCCCGGATGGGGCAGCCTAACCCCACAGGCCCATCCCGAGTCACCCCCTGTAGTCACCCCCCCCCCCCACTACTCTGTCAGAGGCCCCCGCCCTGCCAACCAGCCCTGGTAGTGGCAGGACCGGCAACCCTCATCTGCATCTTTAAGAACATGTCCTACCTCCTCCTTCTCCCTCAGCAGCCTGTTCCCCGATTTTAAAAGCTTCAAGTGAACCTCACCGTCTGTAATTTCTCCTGATGGAGGCGGAGCATCGCGGGAGCCCCGGAGAATATCGGAACGGGCCCGTTAATGTTACGCCAGCGGTGTTTACTGTATGTGCGGTGTATAATACAGTCACACTGCTCGCGAGGCACCGGAGCATGGCATTTCCGTTGGCCGTCCAGCTCCTACCTCAATCTTCGGCTGACACGCGATTCTCAACCAATCGTGCTTCGCGATTCCAGCATCGCTGGATAGAGAATCCCACTCACTGTTATTCTGTCTCACATTTACTCTCCTAATACACTGATACTCTCACACCCTTATCCACTGCCCCTCTCTGACTTGGCGTTCTCTATGTTCTGTGGATTTAGGTTTGGACAACATTCACAAGATCTCTGCACAAGGCAGATACGAGCTCCGCATCGATCTCCGTGATGGCCGTGAATCAGTGTACGCAGCCTATGATCGATTTTACCTGAGTGATTCCAGGAACCTATACAAATTGAGACTCGGAGATTACAATGGAACAGCCGGTGAGTTTCATTCAATCGAAATTTCAGTCTTGTCAAATGTAACGGAATCGCAAGTAATAATATGAAGTTACTGGCTGGGTCAACATTCATTGCCAATCAGTCATTTCCTTTGTGTAGATGGTGCTGAGCCACACTCTATATTACACCCTGTGTGTTTTTCTGTCCTTATTTTTGGCGACGCTGGTAAGGATTGCAGAGCAATATGAGTCTTTACAACAATCCACTAGCTTCAGCCTGGCGGACTATTGAAACTGGCTTTTATTCCAGATTTATTCATCAATTTAAAGCCTATGGTCGTATTTGGAACTCGTGTCTCTGGAGAATTAATAATAATAATAATAATCGCTTATTGTAACAAGTAGGCTTCAATGAATTTACTGTGAAAAGCTCCTAGTCGCCACATTCCGGCACCTGTTCGGGGAGGCTGGTACGGGAATTGAACCTGCGCTGCTGGCCTTGTTCTGTATTACAAGCCAGCTGTTTAGCCCACTGTGCTAATCAGTGAGATCATGAGATCTAAGAATTAAGAGTAGGATTAGGCCGTTTGGCCCCTCTAGCCTGCTCCACCATTCAATAAGATCTGATCTGCGGAGGCATTAACACAGTCTCCATGGAATTCCAAATAATATCGGCCCTCTGAGAGAAGTAATTCCTCCTCACCTCCTTTTTAAACGGGAGACCCTTCTTTTTAATGAGTGCTAGTGGAACATTCTCTCAAAATCTACCCTGTCAAACCCACTCGGGGTGTATACCTTTCAACACTCATTCTTTTAGGCTCCAGTGAATATAGACCCAATTCGCTCAATCTTTCCTCATAAGAAAACCCTCCTTCCCAGGAATCAGCCCAGTGAACTTTCTCTGAACTGCCTCCAATGCTAGTCCATCCCTCCTGAAATAAGGAGACATAACCATACCCATTAGTCCAGGTGTGGCCTCACCGATGCCCTGTATGGCTGCAGTAAGGGTATCATTTAAATGGAGAGTGATTGCAGAATGATATAGTACCAAAAGCCTTGGCTGTCCTCAAACATGAACCTCAAGAAGTTAGCAGAATGGGAAGGGCAACACGTGGCACAGTGGTTAGCACTGGAAGTAGGGCGTTGAGGACCCGGGTTCCAATCCCAGCCCTGTCACTGTCAGTGTGGAGTTTGCACATTCTCCCCATGTCTGCGTGGGTTTCACCCGCACAACCTAATGATGTGCAGGATAGGTGGATTGGCCACGCTAAATTGCCCCTTAATTGGAAAAAATAATTGGGTACTCTAAATTTATATTTTAAAAAAGAAGTTAGCAGAATGGGGAGACAGGTCGCAGAGGATTTAACACAGAGAAGTGTGAGTTGGTGCATTTTGGATGAAGGGATGGGAGAGGCAATTTAGACTAAATGACACAATTCTGAAGCATGTGCAGAGAGTCGAGTTCTGGTCCCCAACTTCAGAAAGGTTCTGAAGATTCTTGAGGGGGTGCAGCGGAGATTTTCCCGAATAGCCCCCGGGATGAAGGATTTTAGTTGCAAGGTAAGGTTGAAGAAGCTGGGGTTGTTCTTGTTACGATTATAGTCCTGGTACCTTTGCAGGTCAATCAGTACACAAGTAGACACAGGAGGTAATTAACTTTGTGACTGTTCTTTTTTGCTGTCTCAGTCAAAGTAATGAGAAAACTTGAATCATACATAGAACACACAGTGCAGAAGATGGCCATTCGACCCATTGAGTCTGCACCGAGCCACTTAAGCCCTCACTTCCAACTTATCCCCGTAACCCAATATCCCCTCCTAACCCATTTGGTCACTAAGGGCAATTTATCATGGCCAATCCACCAAATCTGCACGTCTTAGGACTGTGGGAGGAAACCGGAGCACCCGGAGGAAACCCATGCAGACACGGGGAGAACGTGCAGACCCCTCACAGACAGTGGCCCAGCGGGGAATCGAACCTGGGACCCTGGGGCTGTGAAGCCACAGTGCTAGCCACTTATGCTACCGTGCTGCCCATACGATCCCACAATGCACCTGGTTTGCCAAGTACAGAAAGTTGATAAAACATATAATACAGAATACATTCCTACCCCCTTATTGGAAATGTGGTTTAACAAAACATTCTCTGAATTAGGGAAAGAGGGTAGACTGCCTCAAAAAATACTTGGGATCACCTTCACTATAATTCAGACAGTGAGGATGGTCTCTCCCAGCGTGGGTTATGGTGGACTTCTGGTGTGTTTACAGAGTAATGCTCATTGGAGACTGACTTTAATTTAGGACTTGAATCACAGAATCCTACAGTGCACAAGGCCATTCAGCCCATTGAGTCGGTACCGACCCTCTGAAAGAGCACCCTACCCAGGCCCACACCCCTACCCTATTCCCATAACTCTACCTAACCTGTACATCTTTGGGCTGTGGGAGGATACCGGAGCACCCAGGGGAAAAACTCATACAGACACAGGGAGAACGTGCAAACTCCACACAGACAGTCACCCAAAGCTGAAATCAAACCTGGATCTACTTCCCTCTGTTCCTCGCCTGTTCATATATCTGTCCAGATGCATCTTAAATGATGCTATCGTGTCCGCCTCTACTACCTCTGCTGGCAAAACGTTCCAGGCACCCACCACCCTCTGCTTAAAAACTTTCCACGCACATCTCCCTTAAACTTTCCCCCTCTCACCTTGAAATCGTGACCCCTTGTAACTGACACCCCACTCTTGGAAAAGCTTGTTGCTATCCACCCTGTCCATACCTCTCATAATTTTGTGGACCTCAATCAGGTCCCCCCTCAACCTCCGTCTTTCCAACGAAAACAATCCTAATCTACTCAACCTTTCTTCATAGCTAGCACCCTCCATACCAGGCAACATCCTGGTGAACCTCCTCTGCACCCTCTCTAAAGCATCCACATCCTTCTGGTAATGTGGCGACCAGAACTGCACGCAGTATTCCAAATGTGGCCTAACCAAAGTCCTATACAACTGTAACATGACCTGCCGACTCTTGTACTCAATACCCCATCTGATGAAGACAAGCATGCTGTACGCCTTCTTGACCACTCTATCCACCTGCGCTGCCACCTTCAGGGTACAATGGGTCTGAACTCCCAGATCTCTCTGTACATGAAACTTATTGAAACTTACAGGATACTGCGATGCCTGGATGGAGTGGATTTGGGGAGGATGTTTCCACTTGTAGGAAAAACTAGAATCAGAGGACACAATCTCAGACTAAAAGGATGATCCTTTAAAACAGAGATGAACCAAAGGGTGGTGAATCTGTGGAACTCTTTGCCGCAGAAGACTGTGGAGGGCAAATCACTGAGTGCCTTTAAGACAGAGACAGATAGGTTCTTGATTACTCAGGAGATCAGGGGTTATGGGGAGAAGGCAGGAGAATGGGGATGAGAAAAATATCAGCCATGATTGAATGGCGGAGCAGACTCTGGAGATACGGAGATTGAGCAAGGGGATGCGACTGATTTGGTTACCCTGCAAGGAACCGGCGTGGACTTAATGGGGCAAGTGGCCTCTGTGTCTCTAATCACTCTTTTGACTCTATCCACAGGGGACTCACTATCCTATCATCAGGGACGCCCATTTTCCACCAAGGATCGGGACAATGATGTAGCTATCACAAATTGTGCCTCGTCTTACAAGGGAGCCTGGTGGTATAAGAACTGTCACCGTGCCAACCTCAATGGAAAGTACGGAGAGAATCGACACAGCCAGGTATGGAAGAAACAATCAGGCAGACTAGAGGGAGCGGTTCCAATGCCCAATGTCAGATCACCTGCTCTCACCAACCTCTCTCGGATTGGATCATTCATTCCCAATCCCTACCAACCGCTCTCTGATGGATCATTCATTCCCAATCCCTACCAACCGCTCTCTGATGGATCATTCATTCCCAATCCCTACCAACCGCTCTCTGATGGATCATTCATTCCCAATCCCTACCAACCTCTCTCTGATTGGATCATTCATTCCCAATCCTACCGAGTAGACTGGGACTGTACTCGTTGGAATTGAGAAGGATGAGGGGGGATCTTATAGAAACATATAAAATTATGAAGGGAATAGATAGGATAGATGTTGTTTCCACTGGTGGGTGAAAGCAGAACTAGGGGGCATAGCCTCAAAATAAGGGGAAGTAGATTTAGGACCCTCCTGGTTTATTGCCTGCCCCACCATAATGTTACTATTTGGTGGCCTATAGACTTCTCCTATCAGTGACTTATTCGCCTTACTATTCCTGATTTCCATCCAAATGGATTTAACCTTATCCTCCATAACACCGATGTCATCCCTTACTATTGCTCGGATGTCATCTTTAAATAACAGAGCTACAGAAGGGGATTCTCTTCTCACCCATTACTCCCCTCCTCCTCCTCCAGTCTGTGTGTCACACCTGACTCCTGAATGGCTCAGTCTGTCCTTGCACATCGACAGCTGGCACAGTAATTCTTGCAATTCCTCTCCAGCTCCAAAACACAGGCCGTTCGAGTGAAAAATCTGAGACCTGTACATGCCAATCAGCGGCCTTCTCATTTCCTGAATGCCCAGGCAAGTCCACCAGATTTGTGGTTGCACAAGAGATGCATGTGTGTTTAACAACGTTTAATTTTTAAATTCCTGCTCCCTTTTCTATTTGCTTCCAACATTTTGATGGATGTGATTTCCTCTGTCAGCTTTCTGGCAACTGGAGTAACTGGTTCAATGATCCAATCAGAGACGGGCTTCGGGGTTGGGTGGGGGAGTAGATGGGCGGGGCCATAGGATTTAGAGATCCAATCAGAGGCCAGCTTGGGGAGGGGAAACCGGATTCAATGATCCAATTGGAGACTGACTTTGGGGGTGATGGGAATCAGTGATCTAATTAGAAACCGACTTGTGGGGGGGGGGGGGGGGAGAGGGGTGTGTGTGAAATCAGAGACTTGCTGATTTGTGTTTCTTCAGACTCAACTATTCCCATGCTCCCCTGGCTGACCTTTCACCTTGACCCATGTGATCTTCAACTAAACAAAATCCCTACTGGCCATATTTTAACTTATACCAAATGTTGTTGATCTATCTCACAAAGTACTGACTCACTATGGCAAAGTGATCTTGGGGTGCAGTTGCATCACAGCTTGATTTTAAATGCTCAATCTTGTTTTCAAATCCATCTGTGGCTATGCCCCAACATCTCTGTAGGATCTTCCAGCCTCACAACCCTCCCAGATTCTTGCATTCATCCAGTTCCAATCCATTGGTGGCCATACCTTGAGCTGCCAAGTTTCAACACCCTAGAAACCCTCCCTAAACCTCCAAACTATCTCTATCTCTGTATTTAATAATAATCTTTATAGTCACAAATCGGCTTATATTAACACTGCAATGAAGTTACTGTGAAACGCCCCTCGTGGCCACATTCCGGCGCCTGTTTGGGTACGCAGAGGGAGAATTCAGAATGTCCAATTCACCTAACAGCACGTCTTTCGGGACTTGTGGGAGGAAACCGGAGCATCCGGAGGAAACCCACACTGACACAGGGAGAACATGCAGACTCCACACAGACAGTGACCCAAGCCAGGAATCGAACCTGGGACACTGGCACTGTGAAGCAACAGTGCTAACCACTGCTGCCTTGCCGCCACGGTATTTGTTCAGATGTCTCCTTGTGTGGCTTGGCTTAAACTGCTGTCCACTAGCGTTTCTGGGTGGCACAGTGCAGACTCAGTGCCAGGGACTCAACTTTGAATCTGGCCTGAGGTGATTGTGTGGAGTTTACGCATTCTCCCAGTGTCTGCATGGGTTTCCTCTGGGTGCTTAATATTCAAGGATATAAAGCGTTCATAAGGGATAGAGAAGGGGAAAGGGGAGCTGAGTGGCAGTACTGATTAGGGAAGAGATTGTTGTGTTGGAAAGAGGGGATGTCCTTGAGGGGCAAAGGCAGAATTCATTTGGTTTGAGTTGAGAAGCAAAAAGGGAGTCACATTATTGGGGAGATTCTATAGACCCCAATAGTGAGAGAGAGATGGAGGAACAAATCTACAGGGAATGACGGAGATGTGCAAGAACAATAGATTTGTGATAGACTTTGTGGTGGTATAGATATGAGCACTGCCATTGGTGCAGAGCACTGGCTTCCCATTGGCTCTGGCTGGTCATGTGCCTCTCGTCCGATTGGTTGGGACTAGTCATGTGACTGCTCTCCAATTGGTCGAGAGGCAAGTAGGCCCCACCTCCGAGGCGGGGTATAAGTACCCAGAGTTCCCGGCGGTCGGTCATTCTCTGTAGTCGACCACCGGGCTAACAACTAGCTGATTAAAGCCACAGTTCGGATCCTAAATGTGTCTGAGTCGAATTGATGGTACATCAGACTTTAAATCACCATGTCAATTGGATTATGTTAGAGGAAGAGGGGAGGAATTTCTGAAATGTGCTCAGAATATCCTTGACCAGTATGTTCTCAGTCCAAATAGATAGGAGGCATTGCTGGATCTGGTGCTGGGAATGAGGTGAGACATGTGTCTGTGGGGGAACATTTTGGTAAGAATATCATAAAGTTAGAATAGCAATGGAGACTCTGAATTGAAAAGGGTTAATTTCAACGTGATATCCAGAGTAACATTTAACAAAGGTAAATCTGTAATGGAACATTGGTTGATCTTTAAGGAGGTATTGCAAGGACTGGAGATTCTCAGGCGGATAGGACACCTGGTCTGGAGGTTTACATCCCAGGATGTTATGGGAAGTGGGAAGGGCTGTTTATGATCTTCCAGTGTTCACTAGATTCAGGGAAGTTCGCAGAGTATTGGAGAGGTGTGCATGTCACACCCTTATTCTTGAAATTGTGTAAGGTCTGTCCTGGATACTATCAGCCGATTAGTCTAACATCAGTGTTAGCACAAAATACTGAGGATGCTGGAAATCTGAAATATAAACAGAATATGCTGGGTAATCTAAACTGAGATTATCCAACATTTTCTGTTTTTATTTCAGTCTATCATCCATGGTGGGTAATGTTTTTAAATTCCTATTCAGGAAAAACATCAACATGAGAGGTTTGAGTTCAGCAAAGAGAGTCAGTACAGATTTGTAAAAAAACAGATAGTGTCTCATTAGTTAAATTGAACTTTTTTGATGAAGAATCAGAGAAGGTTGATGAAGGGAATGTGGTCCATACGGATTTTAAGAAAGTGGTTGACCAAATACCACATGAAAGGCTGGTTAAATAAGTGACTTGGATATTGGAACAAAGAGTAATGTTTCAAAATTTTCTGATTATGCCAAACCTGGATTGTTGAAAGCATTGAGAATGATACCAACTCGACAGCTACAGGACTTGGGTCAGCAGAAAGGACAGACAAATTTACCGTAGAATTCATAGAGAAACATGAGGTGTTGTATTTTTTCAGTAGGGATAGGCGGACACAATATCGACTAAATGGTGCAAATTTTGACGTGTGTTGGACAGAGGAACCTGAAGTTCATGTTCTTCCGTATTTGAAGCTGACAGAACAACAGAGACAGCAAAGCAGATGGATTCTGGGCTTCATAAATAGAGGATTGATTAAAAAGGAAGCAAAGTTATGCTGAATCTCTATGAAGCTCTGATTAGGCCACAGTGAGAGAATTGTTTCCAATTCTGTTCACACACTTTAGGAAGGATGTTGAGAGTCCTTGAGTGGGTGCGGAGGAGATTTACCTGTATGGTTCCAGTCGCAAGATTAGGTTGGAGAAGGTGGGATTGTTCTCCTTGGAGTAAAGGAGATTGTGGGGAGATTTGATAGAGGTGGAGAAGATGATGACAGGTTTAGATAAGGTAAAGGAGGAAAAATCTTTCCTATTCCCGAGAGTGCAATGAGTGGGAGGAAACAGATTGAAGATTTTGGGTAAGAAACGGGTGGGGTGATGGAAATGTGAGGAAGAACACTTACACAGTGAGTGGTGATGAACTGGAACTTGCTGTCCACCAGGGAGTGGATTTGGAGACCAATGATTTCAAAAGGAAATTAGATTGGAACTTGAAGGAAATAAAGGTGCAGAAATCCGGGGATAGAGCGTGGGATGGGACTGATTGGATTGCCCTGCAATGAACCAACATGGGCTCGATGGGCTGAAGGGCCTTCTTTATAAATGACACTCTTTAATGAATGTGGTGGGATATTTGAATGTTGGTTTGGTTTTGGTAACCTGTCTGATTTTCTCCTCTTCACTTCCCAGGGTTATAAACTGGTACCACTGGAAAGGTCACGAAATCTCCATTCCGTTTGTGGAGATGAAGATGCGACCGTTATGATCTGAAAGGAGCCGTGGGTCAGAGAGGCGGGCGCTCGCTGCTGTTACAATGAGCTACCTAACTATACAACTGCTGCGCACATTTAGAGTCGCTTCTCATCTGATGACTGACAAGATATGAAAACCCCCCCCCCGCCCCTTTTTATTTCCATGACAACCACCGGCTCCAGACCAAAGATTTGCTGACAAATTGCCCCTGGTGATGAGCTGAATCTTTTCCGGCTGGCTGTAGTTGCTGTTCAGCCTGGAATGTGCCTGCAGGCTGATACCTTTTAGATTTTCAGCGTTCCAGTTGAGTTTGTCTTTTGCCCGGTCTGCGCAGTACCACGCCCCGCACTTCACAATAACTCGACAGACATCCCCCTCCCCAGCCCTTTCATTTCTGTTCCCAGAGTAATCACCATCTGAGCACCAGACAGGGCTCCACGGAGCAATGCGGGGATGTTTAGAGACATTCCTTTAATGCCAGTGTGCTAGCTCATTCCCACTGATCTGTTTTCCAAGACATCCTCCTGGGAACAGCGGCAGGGACGGTGTGAGAGTCCCACACTGGCTTCAGTGGGAACAGCAGGATTCCTCAAAGACTGTTTCTTTCATTCAACAACAAGAGCAGGAAAGCTGGAGGGGGAGGAATAATATCATAGCTAACAAACTAAACACAAATCCAGCACATGGCAACTGGAATATAATAGACTTCCAGAGACCAGGATGCATCTGGAATGATATGGGGTACTTTTATATTCATTCATGGGATGTGGTGTCACTGGCAAAGCCCTGCATTTATTGCTCATCCCTAATTATAATAATGTTTATTAGTGTCACAAGCAGGCTTATATTAACACTGTAATGAAGTTAATATGAAAATCTCCCAGTCACCGCACTCTTGCGCCTTTTTGGGTACACAGATGGAGAATTCAGAATGTCCAATTCACCTAACAGGCCGTCTTTCAGGACTTGTGGGAGCAAACCGGAGCATCCGGAGGAAACCCACGCAGACATGGGAAGACTCCGCACAGACAGTGGCCCAGCGGGGAATTGAACCCGGGTCCCTGGCACTGTGAAGCAACAGTGCTAATCACTGTGCTACCGTGCCGCCCATACCCTGAGGGTGGCACTCAACCACATTGCTGTGGGTCTGGAGTCACATGTTGGTCAGACCAGGTAAGGACAGGAGATTTCCTTCCCTAAAGGACAGCAGTGAACCCGATGGATTTGCACAATTGACAATGCTTCCATGGTCACGATTACTGGGGTTCAGGATGTGAGCCAGGCAAATTAATGAGGTTCAGGAATATGGGGAGAGGTTATTGAATCAGTTCACCCCCACCCACTCCTGTGTGTGACGCACTGCACAATAGACACAACTCTCCCCCTGTGTGTGACACACTGTTCAGAACACACAGCTCCCCCTGTGTGTGACACACTGTTCAGTACACACAGCTCCCCCTGTGTGTGACACACTGTTCAGTACACACAGCTCTCCCTGTGTGTGACACACTGTTCAGTACACACAGCTCCCCCTGTGTGTGACACACTGTTCAGTACACACAGCTCTCCCTGTGTGTGGTGCACTGTTCAGTACACACAGCTCCCCCTGTGTGTGACACACTGTTCAGTACACACAGCTCTCCCCCTGTGTGTGACACACTGTTCAGTACACACAGCTCTCCCTGACTGTTCAGTACACACAGCTCTCCCTGTGAGACACTGTTCAGTACACACAGCTCTCCCTGTGAGACACTGTTCAGTACACACAGCTCCCCCTGTGTGTGACACACTGTTCAGTACACACAGCTCCCCCTGACTGTTCAGTACACACAGCTCCCCCTGTGTGTGACACACTGTTCAGTACACACAGCTCCCCCTGACTGTTCAGTACACACAGCTCTCCCTGTGTGTGACACACTGTTCAGTACACACAGCTCCCCCTGTGTGTGACACTCTATTCAGTACACACAGCTCTCCCTGTGTGTGACACACTGTTCAGTACACACAGCTCTCCCTGTGTGTGACACACTGTTCAGTACACACAGCTCCCCCTGTGTGTGACACACTGTTCAGTACACACAGCTCTCCCTGTGTGTGACACACTGTTCAGTACACACAGCTCTCCCTGTGTGTGACACACTGTTCAGTACACACAGCTCCCCCTGTGTGTGACACACTGTTCAGTACACACAGCTCTCCCTGTGTGTGACACACTGTTCAGTACACACAGCTCCCCCTGTGTGTGACACACTGTTCAGTACACACAGCTCCCCCTGTGTGTGACACACTGTTCAGTACACACAGCTCTCCCTGTGTGTGACACACTGTCAGTACACACAGCTCCCCTGTGTGTGACACACTGTTCAGTACACACAGCTCTCCCTGTGTGTGACACACTGTTCAGTACACACAGCTCCCCCTGTGTGTGACACACTGTTCAGTACACACAGCTCCCCCTGTGTGTGACACACTGTTCAGTACACACAGCTCTCCCTGTGACGCACTGTTCAGTACACACAGCTCTCCCTGTGTGTGACACACTGTTCAGTACACACAGCTCCCCCTGTGTGTGACACTCTATTCAGTACACACAGCTCTCCCTGTGTGTGACACACTGTTCAGTACACACAGCTCTCCCTGTGTGTGACACTATTCAGTACACACAGCTCCCCCTGTGTGTGACACACTGTTCAGTACACACAGCTCTCCCTGTGTGTGACACTATTCAGTACACACAGCTCTCCCTGTGTGTGACACACTGTTCAGTACACACAGCTCTCCCTGTGTGTGACACACTGTTCAGTACACACAGCTCCCCCTGACTGTTCAGTACACACAGCTCTCCCTGTGTGTGATGCACTGTTCAGTACACACAGCTCTCCCTGTGTGTGACACACTGTTCAGTACACACAGCTCTCCCTGTGTGTGACACACTGTTCAGTACACACAGCTCCCCCTGTGTGTGACACACTGTTCAGTACAACACGCTCCCCCTGTGTGTGACACACTGTTCAGTACACACAGCTCCTGTCGTGTACACATGGTTCTAATTGGGTAATTATAATCTGGTTTAGTGTCCTGGCAGGTTTACCAATTCTGTCCATCACTGCGCTGGCTGAAGTGAAAGGGAACTTGTAAAGTTGGCTTATATTTGATGATATTCTCTTGCTCTGTACTTAATGTAGACTCTCATTATTGATGCTGCTATCGGAATCCAAGCAAGCAGCCCATCCTCTCATTCTTTTAGGTTTCAGTTCGAGTTTCTGAAGCATTACAGTTTGCTGCAGTTTACTCCTGTCTCTGCTGTAACAACCTGTGTACGCACGTCTGCCTCTCGATTACACAGGACTTGAATTTCTTCAACTAGGACGCACGATTGACCATCAACAACAGCTTCCATTTTGTATTGTTTTGAATAGAACTGTAATATAAACCACTGCCTCTGTCATTGCTGTCTCCTGAACATGTATTACTCAATGCCTTCCCAGTGGGAACAGATCAGTAAGATGGAAAATGCCATAAGGGTGATATCTCCAGTCTGTGTAAGAGTCAAAGCAATTCTCAATGAACTCGGTTCAAAACTCAGAACCCAGCCTGACGAAGGGATCACATACACACACTAATCACACTCACACACTAACCACACTCGCACATATTGAATTAATAAATATTAGTACACTGCAACTTTTTGATATAATGTGAATTAATAATACTCTTAATAGCACACTTAATTCATAATTTGCAGTGTGGAATTCTCCCAAGTTCCCTCCGGTGGGATTGAATTCAGCATGGTGGGAGGCCCAGAAATAATTTCATATCAGTGAATTATAGCAGGATCTTCCACTGGTACCCACCATGGCGACTCAGAAGACTCATCAGAGCCTGGCATCAAAGGGGTGCCGATGATGGTGTGACTCAGATTCACCACAACACCAGCAGAAAAGCAGGAATGGAGTGAGAGAGTGTGGGGATAGAGAGATAATGGGGTTTAGATTGTTAATGTTGGAAGAATAATACAACGCTTGTCTTTTACCTTCAGCAAGTTTATTTTACATCCATATTAGTGGAGATATTAACCTCCTTATCCTTTCCACCACACCAACTGTTCCAGCTGTGTCCATTTATACTCTTTCGGAGGTTTGAGCTAATTACCTGTCTTTAATGAGGCAATTAACTGAATGTAATTATCAAAGAATGCAATTGTTGATACATTGACTGGTTTCCCTCATTTAAATTAAAGCTTAGAATAAAAATAAATTCAAGCACACATTTTTGTCAATCCACACAAACAGAAAGAGCCATGTGCTTCAACATACCTCATTCCCTTTACCATCTTTATATATGCACAAGACCAGAAAGCAAAAATTTGTTTTTCATTTTATTATAATGCCCCACTTCGATATATCTAGCAATTCTTGGAACAGGCATTTTTCGTAAAACCGCCTGATAATTGGTGATTTGCCCGTTGCAATATTTCTGTCATTATATGGATGAATAAACCTCTTTACCTATTGCTTGAAACCAACTATGGGGATTCTGCCGATAAGGTGCTAATCGCTGCTCTTTTCATTTTCTTGGATTCCCAAGCGAAAGGGCAATGTTTACATTCTTTCCTACAAAAATATGATGCACCTTGTGGTGCTCAAAAATCCATCTGGAAGATTGGCATGCGAAGCATCATTAAAGATGGCCATTCACCTATTAAACAATTCACCCAGGGCTGGGAACCTGAGTGTGCATTTCTCAAAGTTGGATTTATTTAATGTTTTGTTTGGACTCAGAACTTCCTCGACCATGGCGGGCTTCATCATGGTACTCAGCTCCAACACGTCATTGACGGCAACAGATCTAGTCTGAGTGCATAACCCATCAGCCGCCCAACCTTCTCAATAGATTGGTTTCTTCCTTGGACGCTAGTTCCTCTTTTTGTGATGAGCTGGTCGGATTTATTGGGATGTGACTAACATTTTCCAGATAGGATTGTTGGTTCAATGTCACTCCTGACATTTTTGCTTAATGTCTCAACCTATGTTTTAAAAGCCCCTGAAACCTGGCTTCCAACTTTGAACTCCTAATTGATTTTATCGATCACCCATTTTCAAATTTTACAGAACCTCCCCCCTGAAACATTCCACTTGCATAATGAAGATTCATGCTAGTCTCTCCTTGTGATACCAACAGAATATCACAGACAGGCAAGGTCTGCTTTAACTGGAAACAATCCATTTTAAACAGGACTGACCTCTCAGACAAATACCATACTGTTGACACTTATTGAATTGATAAACACTTGTTTTAATTTCCACGATTTTCCTTTCTATATCGGATGTTTCTTTAGGGGATTTCAAGATACTTCCCTTTGAAATTGCTCACTCGGCATATGCACTGCTTTGCTTTTTATATGTATTGATCTGCACTCCCAGGAGTATGTTGACAAAATGCCTAGAATATGTTCAAGCTTACTTTCCCTGCAGTAAGGGAGTCCACTCTGATATCTTGATTCCCCACATCTGTCCTCCAACCCCGAGCTACTTGTCGAGCTTTAGCCTTGTACGTGCTGCCAAGAGCACCTTTCCGGTGCATATCCACCTGTATGACAAGACTGGCGTCCCCTGTCTGGGATTTCAGTATATACTCCAAACTCCTTCCAATGTTCCAGCTCTTTTATTTGACCTCTTTCAGCTTATCTTCCTATTTATTGGCAGCTACTAAAATTTCTCTATCACAAGGGTTTCTAGTGACATTCCTAGTTTGTTCTGTCGTTTTCTTTCTGGTGAAGCTACCAGCTCCACTTGCCCCTTCTCTCTCTCTCGACTGCTGCTCCATGATCTTTCTCACTATGATCAGAGTCCTGTCTGCAAGTCATAGAGTCATACAGCACAGAAAAGGTCCTTCAGCCCATCGCATCTGTACCAGGTTCAACTATTCTAATCCCAATTCCCAGCACTTGGCTGATTGCCAGGCAGCCTTGGCATCGCAAGTGTATATCTAAATAGTCTTAAATGTTGAGGGTCTCTGCCTCCACCACCGTTTCAGGCAGCGAATTCCAAACTCCCCACCTCCCTCTGGGTTCAAAAAAGGTTTTCCTCACATCCCCTCTAAACCTCCTGCCCCTGACCGTAAATCTATGTCCCCTGGTCATTGATTCCTCCACTAAGGGGAAAGCTTCTTCCTGTCTATCTACGCCCTTCATGTCCCCACCTCAGTCTCCTCTTCTCAGAGGAAAACAACCCCAGTCTATCCAAACCTCTCTTCATAGCTAAACTCTCCAGCCCAGGCAACATCCTGGGAAATCACCTCTGCACCTTTTCCAGGTTATCACATCCCCCTTCCCGATAATGTGGATTCCAGAACTGCACACAAAATGTAGCTGTGGCCGAACCAACATTTTTCCTCGGTTCAATGTTACTTTCTTCATCGATCAATGTTTATTACCATTATTTGCATATGTGAAGTGCATGGCATCTTTTCACCGTGTTGTTCAGAATCTGGAAAAATGCAGTCAGTGCCAATTGGCCTTGCAGAATTAACCCATGATTTCCATGTTGCACAATTACTTCATTTCCTTCACTGCCCTTCTCTTTTGTAATGTACCAGGTCTCCCTGTCTCAAACTCCTGTTGACCTTATGTAGTGTGAGGCTTGCTAAATTTTCTCCAACACTGCAGCTTTGCCTGTATGTAAAGTATTCAGCTCATCAAAAACAGCAGAGCTTCCTGCTAGAGCAGGGAGTGCATCTGATAGGACCAAGGACGACTTTGGATATCTGCCTTACATTGGTATGGACTGTAATCCCCAACCATTTGCAAATAGGTCTATTAGCGTAAGCACTATTTGCAATCTGGTGGATCAGCCAGTATTTTATGCAACATGTCACTGCACGGTTTGTTTCTCACAGACCATTACTGAACAGGCTCTGAGCCACAGTGTGCAGAACTATGGTGTTTGAATTTTCACACCTCCTGAAATTCCCCACCATGTCGTCACTGGTGGCATGGTGATGCAGTGGTTAACACGGCTGCCTCACAGCGCCAGGAACCCCAGGTTCAATTCCGGCCTTGGGTGTCTGTGGGTTTCTTCCGGGTGCTCCGGTTTCCTCCCACAGTCCAAAGATGTGCAGATTAGGTGGGGTTACAGGGATAAGGCGGTTAAGTGGGCCTAGGTAGGGTGCTCTTTGGACTTTGACAGATGATAGACAAGAGTGGGATTTTGACAAATGATATGAGAGTGAAGAGATTCGAGCTTTAAGTTATTTGTGCAGGCAATTCTCATGTCAACATGCTTTTGGTATTGATGGGAATTCAATTCGGAGGACTCGTGTAGACCTGATGGGCCGAATGGCCTCCTGCATTGGGTTTCTATGATTTGTCAGGAATTTTGCTGGTGTCCCTAATCCTGTTCCCACCCATTTCTCCATAACCTTATCAACAACGGTCTGTTTTCTTACCTGTCCCACAGTGAATAGCCTAAATCTCATCGTTATATCTGACAAGTGCAGCAGAAATATATCACTATCTTTCTCCCATATTTTAGTCTATCGCCACTCCATCGTTAATCTCCCTGGTCAGTGATAAGCTCACCACTGGACTTGGTGGTGTCTTCTGATGTTTTATACAAATTTCACACTGAGCTGCGATTTTCTCAATAAGGTCATCATATTCTTCATCAAGAGTTCCAGCGCCTCACAGAAAAACCTCCAGTTTATGTGGCCTCATGTGTGCAAACTGTCTAGGCAACCTCCAAATGCTCCTCTTTGTCCACCAAATCTTATTCAAGAAGTTATCAGGATGTCTTGAATTCTTTGAGAAATTTCTGCCTTCCTTAATGGCTGATAGTATTGACCTGCCAAAATAAAGTGTAGATCCACAGCTCTGTCATATTTCAAGTCTAGTTTAATCTGTGCTTTCTTCACCAAACCTGTTAACAGGAGAGGTATATCACCACATACCATGGGCATGATTCACCGGGACAATTTCAGGGTCCAGTTTTGGGAGTATTTGGCAGGGTGTTACACAACAGCTGCAGTCCAAGATGGAAACCACTATTCAATGACACTTTGCCATTTTATTGGGGCCGGAGTTTCCCCATTGAGGCCACGCTTAGAAAGTTTTCCTGCACTGGGGAGCTGAGCTCGCCAGCAGGACTGGTCCTCACAGATCCGTCCGCCATTTTTAGGAAACCCCCCCAAATCTTTCTGCAGCCCCATCGAACCGCCACTTACCCCTCTCTTCAGCATAGCCCCCCCCCCCCCCCCCCCCCCCCCGAGGCCTTACCTTTGATGCTGCCATCTTCCAGAGTGCCTAGTGGCACTGTCAATATGCCCAGGTACTACTCTGCCCTGTCCCCAACCAGCTGGGGAGGCTCTAATAGTCTTCGAGACTCCCCCACCCCCCGAGGTGCCATCACGCTTGGTCCACAATTGTGGAACCAGTGCTAAACGGCACCTGGTTGAGGCCGTGCAGGCACGGCCATGACTCCCCAGAGCCAGGTGCATTGGGCATCGGTCATTTAAATGAGCCTAAGGCCTCATTGAAATATAATTACCTGGATCGTGCCCAGCGAGGGCGAGACCCAGATCACGCCAAGCACCGTGAATCGGGCGACTCACGTGAAGTGTCGCTATTGACGCAGAGCCTGATTTGGGGCGCTCCCACGATTCACCTGTCAGGTCTGGTGCACAGCCAGGTGTGACATGGTGGGAAAATTGCACCCCATATCTGTACTGATCAAAAGGCTGATCCCAACTATCCTGGAAGGGATGACTTCTCTTTGGAAGACGATAGTGTGTTCTCATCCGCAAACTGGGAGCACCTAGAGCTGTCATACTCCTCCTTCTACCGATCTGCCTCATCAAGAGGCTCCAGGTACATATGAAGCAAATCCACCACTCACATTGTGGACGCGTATCCACATCGGGTTACTGCGGCACGACAGTAAAGTGGTTAGCAGAATTGCTTCACAGCTCCAGGGTCCCAGGTTCAATTCCCAGCTTGGGTCACTGTCTGTGCGGAGTCTGCACATTCTCCCTGTGTTACTGGGATTGGGTGCAGGTGTGGGCTTAAGCAATGTGCTCTTTGTTAGGGCTGTGCAGACTCGATAGGCCGAATGGCCTCCTGCCCTGTGAATTCTACGATTCTATGACTGAATTAAACTTTGAGTCCAACACAGTTCCTTCACGGCTGTTTCATCATTTTCAGCCTCGGAATTCTCTGCTTCATGTGTTGTTTCAAGAACTTGTTTCTGTTGCTAAGGGCAACGTATTGTATAATGCTGCTCGGAATAACACTGATTAATCATTCCCTATGCATTTGTCAAGTTTAAACGTCTGTGCTCGCCGTCCCAGACCCGCTTTTATTCCCAACACTCAAATTGGTTAAAGTAGGGCTATGTTCAGATCGGCATCATTGCACTGGAATCTACCTTTAATGTTTTGTTGAAATCGAAACTCGGCCATCATTGAATCTTCCATCCATTGCTTTGGTCACAGTCGATGGAAATGTGTCTTCCTAGAAATGTTTTTAGGGAAGCAGCAATTTGGTCTAAAAGAGGAGGGGCTTTCCTGCCGAATTGAATTCCCATCAATACCAAAAGCATGTTGACATGAGAATTGCCTGCACAAATAACTTAAATAACTTAAAGCTCGAATCTCTTCACTCTCATATCATTTGTCAAAATCCCACTCTTGTCTATCATCTGCCAAAGTCCATGATATATTGCCCCATGGACAACATCTGATTTCATAAGTCTATCAAACACTGACCAGGATTCATATTATCCAACAGTCATCTTTCGTGTAGAATTTGTTGAAAAACTGTAACAAGTCTAGCCCCTCTTATGTATCTATATCATTCATGTTGAGGATAGGATAGAGAGCAAGTTAGCACAAAATAGAGAAAGAGCAGAGGTGAAGCAGGGTACATCAGGCTGTCACAGTGAGGAGAAAATGGTACATCACAGTGTCACAGTGAGGGGGAGGGGAGAGGAGTGTGTCACAGTATCACAGCGAGGGGAGAGTAGTGTGTGACAGGGTCACAGCGAGGGGAGAGTGGTGTGTGACAGGGTCACAGCGAAGGGAGAATGGTGTGTGACATGGTCACAGCGAAGGGAGAGTGGTGTGTGACAGTGAGGGGAGAGTAGTGTGTCACAGTGAGGGAGAGGGGTGTGTCACAGTGTCGGGATAGGGGTGTGTCACAGCGAGGGGAGAGGGTTGTGTCACAGCGAGGGGAGAGGGGGTGTCACAGCGAGGGGGAGGGGTGTGTCACAGCGAGGGGAGAGGGTGTGTCACAGCGTGGGGAGAGGGCTGTGTCACGTGAGGGAGAGGGGTGTGTCACAGCAGTGAGGGGAGGGGGTGTCACAGCGAGGGGAGAGGGGTGTGTCACAGTCACAGGAGGGGAGGGTGTAGCACAGCGCGGGGAGAGGGGAGGGGTGT